>NC_057807.1:706142641-706442641 GCF_018294505.1 Triticum aestivum
GGTTATAATTTATTATTTTTCCATTTTTTTAAACTTTGTTTACATTCCAAATTATTATAAAAAAATATCATATATTTCACATAATAATTTACTGAAAACATTCACTACACATTTAAAACATTAACACAATGTAGAAAATGTTCACGCAACATTAAAAAAGATAATAGTATTAAAAATGAATGTGATATTTATAAAAATATTCATGCTTTTCAAAATATATTCGTGAAATATTTGAAAAATATCTATTCAATATGAAAAAAATGTCTATGTAATTTGAAAAATGATTTGGCCATTCAAAAATTGTGTGTGCTATTTTAAGAAATGTTCACACATTTCACAAAAATGATCGTATTTTCTTGAAAAATGTTTATAGAATTTAAGAAAATTCTGAATGTTTTTTTATTTTTTTAACTTGTATACCAAAAGAAGTTCGAAAAATGTTCAACATGTATAAAATAAATCTTCCACAAGTATATCAATAATGTACCGTGTGTATTGTAAAATAAAGTAGACATGTATTAGAAAAATGAAGAAAATTCAAAGAAAAGCGGTGAAGAAATGAAGAATTATGGGCGAACAGAATCAAAGAAACAAACTAAAATCAGAGCAAAGCCGACAGAAACCTAGAGGAAAATTGAAATAAAGCCATTTGACGGACGGGCACACTATGAGGACTCCTTGAGGCGATGCTACATTACATGTCGCATTTGGCGATTTATAGGTACTAGCACAGATCGGCCAATTTTTTTTGGAGGACAAAAAGAGGAAAAGGCTGGCCCACTTTGCAGGTTACATGCACGTCCCTCATTGAATTTCATTGTTCTTCTCAAAACTAAATGCCATTCACTTCTTGATCATTTTATTTTGTATGTAGAGGACAAATGCGTAGAGAGGGGCCTCGGGGTGTCCGTACGTATCTAGGACTTGATGAGGACGGCATTGAAGGAGCACATGCCCGACTACCTCTGAGCGAGAGTTTTTTTTTTTACATTTGTCTCCATTCAAAATTATTATAAAAAACATATCATATATTTAAAACACAAAATAACTAAAAACTTTCACTAGACATTTAAAATGGTAACACAATGTAAAAATGTTCGCTCAACTTTAAAAAACGTTAATAGTATTAAACAATATAACTAACATTTTTCTAAAAATGTTCATAATTTTTAAAATATGTTCATGAAATATTTGAAAAATATCTATACAATATGGAAAACATGTTCTTGTAGTTTGAAAAACAATTTTTCCATTCAAAAAAGTGTGTCACATTTTAAAGAATGTTCACACTTTTCAAAATATGTTTTTATATTTTAAAATAATATTTGTACAATGTAAACAGATGAAAAATGTTTGGTTGAGTTTTTTAATATGTATACCAAAAAAGGTTTGAAAAATGTATTTGAATGAATGAGATTATGTACTAAAAAAAGATTTAATGTGTATAAAAAATCCTCCGCAAGCATATGGAAAATGTACTGTGTGTATTGAAAAAAGTAGACATGTGTTAGAAAAAGGAATAAAACTCAAAGAAAACCGGTGAAGAAATGATGACTTATGGACAGACAGAATTGAAGAAACAAACTAAAAACAGAAAGAAAAACCAGAAGAGATCCGACAGAAAACAAAATCGAAATAAAGCCATGTGAATGGCCGGCCGACTACGGGAACTCACTGAGACGATGTTACGTTAAATGACGCCCTAGGCGATATATAGCTACTAGTACCGACCGGCCAATTTTTTTTTGGAGAAGGACAAAAGAGGAAAACGCTGGCCAACTTAGCGGCTTACATGCAAGCCCCTCATTGACTTTCATTGTTCTTCTCGAAACTATATGCCATTCAATCCTGATCATTTAATTTTGTATGCATAGGACTAGTGCTTCATCTACATAGAGAGGGGCCTCGGGGTGTCCGTCCATATCTAAGACTTGATGTGGACGAGATTGAAGAAGAAAATGCCCGACTACCTCCAAGAGAGAGAGAGGTTTATTATGTTTACGTATTTTAAAAATAATTTACTGAAAATATTCTGTACACATTTAAAATGTTAACACAATGTAGAAAATGTTCATGCAATTTTAACAAATATTAATAGTATTAAAAAAAGTATGTGACATTTATAAAAAATATTCATTCTCTTCAAAATACGTTCTTGAAATAGTTGAAAAATGTTTATACAATATGAAAACAAATGTCCATGTTGTTTGAAAAACATTTATATGATATTATAAAAAATGTTCACACGTTTAAAAAAATGTTCTTATATTTTAGAAATTTTTTATAGAATGTAAAAAATACTCAATGTTTTTTTGGATTTTTTTAAATATGTATACCAAAAAAGGTTTGAAACATGTATTTGAATGAATGTAGATTATGTATTTGGAAAATGTTCAACGTGTATAAAACAATCTTCCATAAGTATATGAAGAATGTACTATGTGTATTGATAAAAAGTAGACATGTGAAGAATTCTCAATATATAGCTACTAGACATGTGAAAAAAAAGAAACAAACTAAAAACCGAAAGAAAAACCAGAAGAAAGCCAACAGAAAACCAGAGTAAAATCGAAATAAAGCCATTTGAATGGCCGGCCCATTATGGGAACTCCTTGAGGCGACGCTTTGTTACATGTCATAGGCGATATATAGCTACTAGCACCGATCGGCCATTTTTTTAGGAGAAGGAAAAAAGAGGAAAAGGCTGGCCAACTTAGTGGGTTACATGCACGTCCCTCATTGACTTTCATTGTTCTTCTCGAAACTATGTGCCATTCAATTCTTGATCATTTGATTTTGTATGCAGAGAACTAATGTATCATCTACATAGAGAGGGTCCTCGGGATGTCCATAGATATCTAGGACTTAATGAGGACGACATTGAAGAAGCACATGCCCGACTACATCCGATAGATAGATAGATAGATAGAGAGAGAGAGAGAGAGAGAGAGAGGTTTATTATTTATTTTCTTTTCATTTTTTACGTTTGTTTACATTTGAAATTATTATAAAAAATATATCATATATTTCAAAAAAATAATTTACTGAAAACATTCACTACAAATTTAAAATGTTAACACAATGTACAAAATATTTGCGCAACTTTAAAAAACGTTAATAGTATGAAAAAATGTATGTGACATTTATAAAAAATGTTCATGCTTTTCAAATTATGTTCGTGAAATATTTGGAAAATGTCTTCATGATATGAAAAAAATGTCCATGTAGTTTAAAAAACAATTTGACCATTCAAAAAAATTGTGTGTGACATTTTAGAAAATGTTCACACATTTCAAAATATGTTCGTACATTTTTCAGAAATGTTTATACAATGTAAAAAAAAGGTCAATGTTTTTTGATTTTTTTAATATGTATACCAAAAAAAGGTTCGAAACATGTATTTGAACGAATGTAGATTATGTATTCGAAAAATGTTCAACATTTCTAAAACAATCTTCCACAAGTATATGAAAATATACCGTGTGTATTGAAAAAAAGTAGACATGTGTTAGAAAAAGGAATAAAACTCATAGAAAACCGGTGAAGAAATGAAGAAGTGTGGACGGACATAATCGAAGAAACAAAGTAAAAAACCAAAAGAAAAACCAGAAGAAAGCCGACAGAAAACCAGAGGAAAAATCAAAATAATGTTGCAGTCCACCGCGCGCCTACCCCGCTGACGAAACCTCATAGGGGACTTCTCCGCCGGCCTAACTGGCGGAGAGCGGGTCTGCATCGTGTTCCGTGCCTCCTTCGGATGTTGGGGAGAGCGGGGAGGTGTTGTCCCAAAGCACCCCTCATGGCCTGGTCACTGGAGGTGGTGAAGAGATTATGGCCGAGGCTAACACCTCGGTCGCCAAAGACCAGGAGGAGGGATCCCTCCTGGTGAACAAAGAGGGAGAGCTCGGGCAATTCGAGCCCTCCCGAAAGACGGCTTTCGAGCAGACTAAGGCATAGCCTAGTGGTAGGAAGGGGCTGATGCCTTCCCACCCACCCAGGTTCAAGGCACGGTACTTGCAATTTGGGTTTGTTGCACCAATTATACTGTAGGGGGTTCCCTTACAGTCTTTCTGTCAAAAAAAAGACGGCTTCCGAGCCCCTAAGGCCCCTGGAGGCTTCAATTCCTCCCTCCACCGAAGGAGGAGCCGAGGGCCCACCGTTAGCGCCGAACACCGGCGATCAACCTGCGGCTGGGTGGCCGGAAGTGATGGAGGAAACCTTAAACAGCTCCTCCATCATTGCAGGGCACCGTGCCTTAATGGGCATGGTGTTGCAAACTATTTAGTCCGTTAACAGCGGACTGAAGGAATCCTTCGGTGGCCTCCTGACAGGCTTCAAGGTAAGCCATGTAATGTTCTTTTCATAAAGCGGATTTTGAACAAAGTTATATACTCTTTATATATAGCAGCCCCGAGACTTTGTTCGGGTCGAAAAACCCGGCAGAGGATCGAAAAATCATGAAATCCAGAGTCTGAACTATGTGAGTTTTATTTTTGTTATTGCATGCCTCATCTCTCGCGGCGGCTGCTAATGCCACGATGCTAGATGAGATGAATCAGAAGCTCAAGAGCCCCAATGAGGAGCTCGATCTCGTCAACAAGCCGTTTGACGAGGCGCAAGGTTAGCCCGGTCGAGGCTTTACATATCTTTTATCGATCTAAGTGTTCAGGATTATCCCTAAGCAATAGGTGCTTAATTATGTTTGTAGCTGCCGCCGCGGAGGTCGAAGGCCTTAGAGTCGAACTAAAGAAGGCCAAAGAGGCGGCGGACGAACAGAAGGCGGTGGCCGAGCGAGCGGCCGCCGAACTCAAGACGGTGAAAACCGTGAGTGAGAAGCATGAGGCCAGAGTGGCCAAAGTGCAACAAGAGCTCAAGGATGCCGTCACTAACTGTGAGGACCTTGAGCAGAAAAATAAGGATCAAACCACCAAGCTATCCAAAATAGGGCAGGAGATCCGGGAGTCGAGGACGGAGACGCGGGGCACCCGGGAGGAGCTCCGCCAAGTAAAGCAAAATATTGATGGTAAGCCGTACTTACTGCAAAGTGTCTGCGGTGGTCAGAAGTTCGCATTGCTCACATGAGTCTGGCGTTCCTCAGGCTCGTTTGCGGAGCTCTCGAGGAGTGCAGCGGATGCGGCGAGGCACTATGCAACTCAAGAGGGTGATATAGAAGACAAGCTATTCTCAGTTCTAGGCGCCCGAACATCCTTCCCTCCTTAGCAACCAGATGAAGCACCTGATGGAGCTGCATCGTATGGCTGAGCCAGCCATGAAGGACCTTCATGTCCGGCTGTGGCCCGCAGAGCCAATACTGAGCAGTTAATTCGGCCTCGTGCAGAAGCTGCGCGATGCGTCCTCACAGGTTAATGTTGTGAAGTGCTCTGCGTGCATCAAAGGAGCTCAGATGGCCTTCGCAAAGACCATGGTGCACTAGCCGAAAATCAAGCCAGTTGAGATGGCCACCGGTCCCCTGCTATTGGAAAGGAGCATCGTCGCCTCGAGCAGTATTTCCCCATTGTTATTGATGATGCTCGGGCGATAGAGGACCAGTGTCCCAAAGATGTAATCCTTGAGTGAACTATCATGTATTGGATGACAATTAGACCTTTTGCTTTATAATGCGGCCTTTTGTATGGTTTATCATACTTGAATCTGTTTCAATTTTATTTTGACACATGTACGACCGTTTTAAATCTGAAAGTTGCCAGTCGTCGGCTTCAGCCCCCATGCGCACTTTGACCCTTAGCTGATGTCTCGATGCCTGGACGCGGTAGTGCATGAGGGGAATAAGGCAATCAGACTGTGCGACTTTATTACCTTCACTTAGTCCTAGGAGCTTGACTACGGGGGCTAGTGATTTGCCCCCAGTGTTTTGTGATGTTCGGTAGGACCGAGGCATATGCCTTTTATCACATGGTTTGTGCAAAGACAAACCCTTCGTATAACACGGAGTAATCTCCAGCTATTTTTACTTTAACACTTATCATCGGATCGCCGACCAGTTCTCTCTTATTATGACAGTCAGTTTTCAGCTTTCTCCACTGAGGTACTTTAACCAGGCTAGCCAGAAGTACAATCGCAGTGGTTCTCCCTTTACCTTCTTAGTCGAACATGCAGGCGTAAGAGGGTAAGCACAGGAGCCAGGGAACCCAACTATTGACCCAAGACATAATTCGGAACCGATGCATATAATGCAATATCTGAGACGCCGAACACATAGAGAAAAATAGTGCCGGACTTGATGCATAGGGCGAATATTTTATGGTCGAGCCCTCGATCTATTACCCGATTGCTTTTTTAAGGAAAGATTGTGTCGAGCTAGTTTATAGTGGTGTCGAAGAGCGGAAAAAAGGGGTGCAATATAAAAGACTGCAAATGGACCGTAAAAAGTGGTCTTTATTCCCAAGAAGCTCATGACGTCTATCCGTACAATTCGAACTGCCAAAGCATCTGTTACAGGCACTATAAAAAAAGATAGTACAGATGAAAGGTTTACACATGGCCTTGAAGCGTGGGTTGATGTCCCTACTGTGCCCTGCTACACGTCTGTGCCTTTGCTTTTGTTGGAGGGAAGGACTCCGTGGAGGGGGGGGGGGGGGGGGGTATCAACGGACGGTCCCTTGACAACGAGCCTTGAGAGGTCGCTGTGCTATTCTAGCTTTATGCCGGATCAGTCTTTAACAGTACCCATTGGACGTCCGAAGACGTGTTTCACCATAGTTCAATTGAGCCTAACACTTGGTGTTTAGTTTAATTAGGCCCCACAACTGCCCATGGTATTTTGAGTGCGAAGTTGTGCTGACGAGGCATGTAGTATGCGGCTGGGCTAGACATGCTGTGGGGGTCATATCCCTATTTACGTAGAGCGCAGGGAGGATCCTCGGACAGAGATAGAGCTCAGGCCCGTTTCCTTGCCTCCCGTGCCTTAACGGCTGGATGGTCCTTGGGCCCCTTATGACTGGTTTGGACTTCGGCTGCTAAGGCCGCTGTATCTTCTTTGGTCCAGAGTGAGTGCTCCATGTTTCCATTGACAGTAATGACGCCCTTAGGTCTGGGCATGTTTAACTTTAGGTATGCATAATGGGGGACGATGTTGAAACGTGCAAACGTTGTTCAACCCAGGAGTGTGTGATCGCCACTGCGAAAGGGGACAATGCCGAAGATCAAGTCTTTGCTGCAGAAGTTGTCCGGGGAGCCGAACACCACTTCCAAAGTCAGGTTACCCAAGCGGCGGGCCTCCATGCCTGGGATTACCCCCTTAAAGGTGGTGTTACTGGGTTTGATCCTTGGCGGGTCAATGCCATTTTCCTCACTGTATCTGCATAAATCAGATTGAGGCTGCTACCTCCGTCCATGAGGACTCTGGTGAGGTGGTACCCATTGATAATGGGGTCAAGAACCAGGGCCGCCGACCCTCCATGAAGGATACTGGTCGGATGGTCCCTATGATCGAACGTGATCGGGCATGCTGACCATGGGTTAAATTTCGGGGCTACCTGCTCTACGACGTAGATGTCCCGAAGTGCGCGTTTCCACTCCTTCTTGGGTATATGGGTGGCGTAGATCATATTCATCGTCTTTACCTCTGGAGGGAATTTTCTAGCCCCCATTATTTGGTCTGCGAGGCTCCTCATCATCCTCGCTATGGGGGCTTTTGCCTGCATCCTTGGCTGTGAGCTTGCCGGCCTATTTAATTACCAAACAGTTACGGTTGGTGTGTTTGGCGGGCTTGTCGGACGTGCCGTGGATCTGGCAGGGCCTGTCTAGAATTGTGTCCAGCTTGGTGGGTCCATCCTGGTTCCCTTTAGAGGGTTTCTTCCGTGGTCCTGATTTGGAATTGCGGAATCCGGCATTTACTGTCGTGTCTTCGGCTTCATTGTCCTTGTGGCGGCACTAATTTCTGTTATGTTGTGGTCGCCCATTTCCTTCCCGGACTTTCGAGGTGCCGGGGTCTTCGGGGTTGGTGCTTCTACGAGCTAACCAGCTATCTTCTCCCGTAGAAAAGCAGGTCATGAGAGAGGTTAGTGCTGACATCATTCTCGACTTATCTTGGCCGAGCTAGCGTGCGAGCCATTCGTCTCGGACACTATGTTTGAATGCGGCTATAGCTTTTGCATCCGGGCAGTCGATGATTTGGTCCCTTTTGGTCAAGAACTGATTCCAAAATTGTCGGGCTGACTCGCCGGGCTATTGGACCACATGGCTCTGGTCATCGGCGTCTAGAGGCTAGACATAAGTGCCTTGAAAGTTGGCTCAGAAGGCATCCTTGAGCTCTTCTCAGCTCCCTACATGGAGTTTTCGGGGAGGCTGTTGAGCCAATGCCTGTCTGGTCCTTTGAGCTTAAGTGGTACGTATTTTATGATGTGGAGATCATCTCCTTGAGCCATATGAATGTGGAGAAGAAAATCTTCAATCCATACGGCCGGGTCTGTTGTCCCGTTGTATTGTTCAATGTTTATGGGTTTAAGCCCTTTGGGGAATTCATGCCGCATTACCTCATCTGTGAAGCACATTGGATGGGCGGCGGCCCTGACCTGATCTACGTCACGCCGGAGATCGGCTGCAATATTGGCCCGATGCTGTCCTAGAACTCTATCATTTCGGTCGCGCCAAGTTTGGTATCCGTCCCTTCTAGCCGGGGCATAGTCTCGAGATCCGTAGATGGATATTGTTTGTCCTGCTCTAATGGCGATGTCATGACAGAGATCATATTGGTATTCCGGCTATGTTGCCTCCTTGCCTTTATGACGAGGGGGAGCGAGTGGATGTTCGGTATCTCTAGCCGGCCCATCCCTTCCTCGACGGGTGCGGTCGGGCTGGTCTGCCTGTGTATATCTTGGCGTGCGGGCGCAAGGGCCTTGTCGTCGAATTGTGGCAGCAGCTTCCGCTTTCGGTAGCTTTTAGTCTGCTGTTGATAGTCGTACCCTTCTTCGGCTGCTAGGACTTTTGTCCATCTATCGTTGAGGGTATTTCGTTTGGCCTTAAGCTGTTACCGCTTCTTCTTCAAGCTCCATGCAGTGGCTACAAGCTATTGTTTGAACCGCTCTTGGTCCAATGGATCTTTTGGAATGATGAAATCTTCAGCTCCGAGGTTGACCTCCTCTTCGGAGAGGGGCATATAGTTGCTATCCTCGGAATCATTGGGGTCCTCGGGGTTATACTGACCACATGCCCTTCTGAGCCATCAGGCTGTTGCTCAGGGGCGGGGTCACCGAGGTCTTCCACATTGTCAGCCTCTCCATGTACAGTCCACTTCCAATGGATGCCGTTCATTGACCATGTTGACCACGCCGCGCCGAGAGCACCAGGGCGGTGGACGACGACGAGGCCTGCAGTTGTTTCCCATGTGGAGGGGGGTATGAGGGTTTATTGGTTCGTCTGTCATCACCGGAGAATAACAACAGGTGTGGGTGAGTAGAGGGATGGCTAGGTGAGCGATGGGAGTACGGTGGGGCGGTGAGGCCTGCGCGGTAGCATAGCCGGCCGCTGGAGGAGGGAGCAGGCAGTCCCATCGGCGCTTGTTTGAGCGGCTGGAGCAGGAAGAGTAGAGATTGAAGAAGCATGACGGCCATTGGATGGACATCCAACAGTCACTGCTATCGTGTGTTGACTAAGTTGACACGGCATTGCGTATGCGTCAACCTTTTTTTAGGAAAGCATACGCGTCAACCTGTAGTAGGCGCACAAGTCAGCCTCAAATCTGTGGAAAACAACATACAACCCATCTGCCATTATTTCTAATAATTTACGGCTCATTTGCTAATTCTTAAGATTTTTTTTGGAGCCCATCTTCTTTTTGTTAGCATTACACCCCATATTGTGGCCACGGTTAAAAATTATACGAAATTTTGCATATTTCGGTGCGGTCGACTGTTTTTAATCCCGAAATATTGAGTCACATTCCAACTATTTTGAAAAAATAATTTATATAAACATAAAATCAAAATAATTGTCCACGCATAAAAATCAATGGAATTTAAAATCTTGTAACGATTTTTTTTAAACTAATTCCCGGTTTGATGTGTTTTAAAAATGTACAACCCATTTCTGGGCAAACCGAATGAAACTCTCCTCGTCTTGAAAGATTTGCAGCCCAGCAGGGCTGATAAAGCAAGTAGGCCTTATTTGGGTATTTCTTTTAAAAAATAGAACTGGGCTAGCCATTTTCAGCAAGAAAAAACACAACTGGGCTCAAGATGTGGTAAACATAAATAAAACCTTGGCTAGACGGGCCACAACCCCCGCACAACCCCGTTGTTACCCTAATCCGTCGCTAAAACAAGTATAAATAACAACTTCTTGTTCCTCAAAAAAACAACTGCGCGACCTGCTGGGTCCCTGGTGTCAGCCGCTTGTAGTGTAATTCTCTCATTTATTGACTATGTTGACAGTGGCGTGAGCCCCAGATATCCAACCATTAGGAGGAACCATTTTTTGGGCTTGTAATAACGAGGCACTTGCTTGCGTACTACCATGACGCGCACGGCGAGCGAACCAAGGCGGAGGACGATGGCGAGGCCTCAGACGGAATGAACAGGAGTTGTGCAAGATGCGCCAGTCCAGTCGCAGGTGGAGGGGAGTACGAGGGTTGACTGGTGCGGGTGCGTGTTGGAGCTGACATCGCCGAAGAATAACAGGACGTGTGGGGGAATAGAGGGAGGGACTGGCCAACGTTGGAGGGTACAGTAGGGCGGCGGAGGTGCAGCCAGCCATGGGAGGCAGGAGCAGGCGGAGCCGATGGGGTGGTTTGGTTTGGGCGGCTGGAGGAAAAAGACAAGAGATAGAAGATACACGACAAATGTTGGATGTCAATCCAACGGCTGGTAGGCAGAATCGTTTGTTGACTGGCTAGTAAATCGGCACCACCTTGGATAGGCTATTTCCTCGTGGGTCCCAAATGTCAGAATCCAAATCTGTCATGGGCAGGCAACCTTTCCTATGGAAATTTACAGCCCATTTGATGTGCTAGTTCGAAATAAGTTTGTGGGTGCTGGTGGGGGCTAATCACTTGGCTTCTGTAATGCACAGTGAGCTCAGGCAGCCGCGCGAGAGTGATGTTATTTCCCTTGGTTGGGATTTGTTACAATATTTCACTCTAAATTAAATGAATGGCAAGCCATTTGCCTTGTTTCAAAGAAAATATGACAGTCACAGCCGAGTTGAAAAGGGCAAGAACATCTAACTCCAGGCTTACAAACTGTACAAAAGCACGAGGGTTAACTGTTCATCAGGTTTTGACTAAACACAGGTTGAAAAGGGCAAAAACATCTAACTCTAGCATTGTTTTCGGCAGTCACAGTCAAATGGATTAGTCAGGTCCATAGAAAGCCATCTAAAGGCAGTAGAGATGGACCGTCCAGCCTAAACAAAATTCTAGACAGATCATGTCAGATTCATGGCACCCCCGAGAAACCTGCAAATCACACCAACAGAGAATGCTGGGTCTTCAAGCAGGCCGGCAAGCTAAACGCCGAACACAAGGGGAGGGAGCCGCCAAGTGAAGATGAGGACGAACCTCGCCAGCCGAACACTGGGGGACAGAAAAAATTTCCACCAGAGGTCAAAACAATGAACATGATTTACGCAACCCACATACCAAAGAGGAAGTGCAAACACGCACTCCGAGACGTATATGCTGTAGAACCCGTCGCCCCCAAATTCAACCCATGGTCGGCCTGCCCGATCACTTTTGATCACAGGGATCATCCGACTAGTATCCGGCATGGAGGTTCGGCTACATTGGTGCTTGACCCAATAATCGACGGATACCATCTCACCCGAGTCCTCATGGACGGCGGTAGTAGTCTTAATCTGATATATCAGGACACTGTCCGTAAGATGGGGATAGACCCGTCAAGAATCAGCCAAAGCAATACTACCTATAAAGGAGTAGTACCAGGCGTAGAGGCCCGCTGCACGGGCTCTCTAACACTAGAGGGTGTATTCGGTTCTCCTGACAACCTCCAAAGCGAAGAACTAATCTTCGACATCGCTCCATTCCGAAGTGGCTACCATGCACTACTCGGAAGAACGGCCTTCGCTTGTTTCAATGCAATTCCACATTATGCGTATCTTAAACTTAAGATGCCCGGTCCACGTGGTGTCATCACAATTAGCGGAAATACAGAGCGTTCCCTGCATGCGGAAGAATATGTGGCGGCTCTAGCAGCCGAATCACTGACCGGCCTCTCCAACCCAAGTAGCTAATCGGTCGTCGAGACCACGGACACGGCTAGACGTGTTCGGCGCACCACTATTTGTAGCAGCCCAGATAAACCTGAGCTTGACTAATGGCTATACACCCATATGTGGTGCTAGGGGCTGCCCGCACGAAAAGAATCCATAGTTCGGCTAGATCCTATTCACACTCAAGAAATTGAATTTTCACGGTTCATTAAGTTTAGTCGACGTTACACACAGTCACACAAAAATATTCTTTCAACTGAGTTTTTCTTTCTTTTTTACAGATGACTACCGCGCTATACCCTTCCGGGATACAGCACAACAGAGATAAAGACGCAGACATGCAGCAGGGCCCCGTCCTAAGGTTTCTTTTTAGATTAAGACCCTGTGTAAACCTTTTTATTGTCTCTTGTTGGCTCACACCCTCCTGGTACTTAAAACGACTAAGAGGGATACTGACGTTATTGGCTAATTTATTATTCGCCAATCTAAAATGGACGTTACAGGGGCAGCATCCAATATGTTTTTGGGATTTATACCCTTACCACAACCGCTCTTTCGTCACGCCAAATTTATGCATGTACCCGGAAATCCAGGATCATTATCGAGGGCGGTACTCAGCCCAGTATATGTTGTAAAGTCCGAATACCTTCGGGGGTGTTCTGCGTCGCGAGTTTGGCCTTATATGCATCAGCTCGGAATCATGTCTTTGGTCAATAGTTGGGTTTGCCCGGCTCCCGTGTTTTGCTACCTTACGTTCCGCTCTATCGGCTAAGATGGCACTGGGAGAACTACTGTGATTGTGCCCTGGTTCATCTGGATGAGCACCTTACTAGAGAAAGCCGAAAACTGACTGTCATGATAAAGCGAGAGACTGGTCAACCACTCGATGACCCAGCGGAATCTTCGCGATTCCTCCGCATTAACGAAGGACCGGTTTCCCGGTCACGTATGTACACGCACCATAATCGGATGGGCGCGAACATACCAAGGGCTATATAGTAGCCCCACCGTCAAACTCCTATGGCTAAGTGAAAGTGTTAAAGCTATATAGTCTGATTGCCTTGTTCGCCGCGCTATCACCTCCTTAACGGACCAAGACGTTGGATCTAGTGTGATTATGCGCTTCCGAACACCCCCGCATTATATGCGTGGGGGCTAAAGCCGATGACTGCAAACTTTCAGGTTATATACATACATACATAAACGGCCGCACATGAGGCACTACAATACTTTACGGGCAAAAGTATAAATATAGCCTTTATTATCAAAAAAGCGTTGTTTTTACAATCAAGATACATGTCACTGGAACATGGTATTCTTTGAGCACTGAGCCTCTATTAAACGGGCACCTTCTAGGACTTCTTTAAAATAGTGCACGGGTGAGTCCTGACCCCCGGGTGGACCCCTGGTTGCAATGTCGATGGCCTCCATATTCGCCCAATATGTCTTAACACGGGCAAGAGCCATCCGTGCACCCTCTATGCACGCCGACCTCTTGACAGCGTCGATATGCGGCATAGCACGAAGAAATCGTTGCACCAAACCAAAATAACTACCCGGGCTCGGTTCCTTCGGCCACAGATGATCCACGACAGCCTTCATGGCAAGCCCGGACAACCTATGGAGCTCGGCCCACTCGACCATTTGCTCATTCAACAGCAGCGGACGCTTTGGAGCACTGAATTGCGACCAGAACAATCTTTCCACCTCATGGTCTTTCCGATCCTTGAAATACTCCGTCGCATCAGCAACACTCTTTGCTAAATCCAAGTATGCGTCCGCAGAACTCCACAATTGATCAAGAGGGGCACACCTTGCGCGTGCGGTACAGTCAAATATATATATATATATATATATATATATATATCACTTTGCATACCTCAAAGCCTCTTAGCAGGCTCGTAAAAGCTTCATTCAACCCGCTTTTTGCGGATGAAATCCTCTCAACCACCGTACCCATTAAGGTATGATGTGCCTCTGAGATAGCCGCTTGCTCACAAGCGTGATGTCCGCATCCGCCACGTCAAGTTGCCGCCTCAATTCGGCAAATTCAGCAGTCCGGTCAACCGCCGGACCTGCGCACGAAAGCAGCACTATCATTACCTGAGACTATGATCCTCTGCTCGCCGCGTCTGGACGACAACCAGAGTCTATATATATATATATATATATATATATCACTTTGCTTACCTCAAAGCCTCTTAGCAGGCTCATAAAAGCTTCATTCAACCCACTTTTCGTGGATGAAATCCTCTCAACCACCGTACCCATTAAGGTACGATGTGCCTCTGAGTAGCCGCTTGCTCCAGAAGACCCATCAATGTGTCCGGTTGTACACCGGACAACCCCGGGCTTTTTCTCTCGGTCTCCTTAGGAGCCGAGAACTCCGGACTTCGGGCGGCCAAAGAGTTACCTTCTGGCCCTTGCGGATCAGGAGAAATCCTCCGGGACGACACCTCAGGGTCGTCCACCTCATGAGGCGGGGAAGCAGGAGGAGGCGTTTCTCTCTCCATCATCTCCGGAAGAAGATCCCCCGAGGACGAACATTGTTGAGAAGGGCTATGAGCCGGACTGCAAAACATATGTCTCGGTTGTTATTCTTAGGAAAAGAGCAGGGCATATTTACTAAAGTGCCTTTGTTCACTTACGGCTCGGTTGATAGCTGGCCCCTTGTGGGCGCTATGCGGTAAGGATGCCCTTCGGGGGAGGGCCCCCTGGTGAAGGTTTCTTCCCTCGTTTGGAAACCTCCGTTTCCAAGCCTCCAGAGGCGGTCCTTTTCTTCCCATGGGGAGAGGGGATTCTAGATTCGCCTCAGATGACCCACAAGTATAGGGGATCTATCGTAGTCCTTTCGATAAGTAAGAGTGTCGAACCCAACGAGGAGCAGAAGGAAATGATAAGCGGTTTTCAGTAAGGTTTTCTCTGCAAGCACTGAAATGGTAGGTGATAGATAGTTTTGTGATAAGATAAATAGTAACGAGCAAAAAGTAAATAAAGTAAATAAAGTGCAGCAAGGTGGCCCAATCCTTTATGTGGCAAAGGATAAGCCTGGAGAAATTCTAATAATGAAGAAGGAGCTCCCGAGGACACATTGGGAATTATCGTCAAGCTAGTTTTCATCACGTTCATATGATCCGTGTTCGGTACTTTGATAATTTGATATGTGGGTGGACCGGCACTTGGGTACTGCCGTAACATGGACAAGCATCCCACTTATGATTAACCCCTATTGCAAGCATCCGCAACTACAAAAAGGAGTATTAAGGTAAACCTAACCACAACATTAAACATATGGGTCCATATCAACCCCTAACGAAGCAACGCATAAACTAGGGTTTAAGCTTCTGTCACTCTAGCAACCCATCATCTACTTATTACTTCCCTATGCCTTCCTCTAGGCCCAAATAATGGTGAAGTGTCATGTAGTCGACGTTCACATAACACCACTAGAGGAGAGACAACATACATCTCATCAAAATATCGAACGAATACTAAATTCACATGACTACTAATAGCAAGATTCACCCATGTCCTCAGGAACAAACGTAACTACTCACAAAGCATATTCATGTTCATAATTAGAGGGGTAATAATATGCATAAAGGATCTGAACATATGATCTTCCACCAAGTAAACCAAATAGCATCAACTACAAGGAGTAATCAACACTACTAGCAACACACAGGTACCAATTTGTGGTTTTGATACAAGATTGGATACAAGAGATGAACTAGGGTTTTGAGATGAGATGGTGCTGGTGAAGATGTTGATGAGGATTGACCCCCTCCCGATGAGAGGATCGTTGGTGACGACGTTGGTGATGATTTCCCCCTCCCAGAGGGAAGTGTCCCCGGCAGAACAGCTCCGCCAGAGCCCTAGATTGATTCTGCCAAGGTTCCGCCTCGTGGCGGCGGAGTTTCGTCCTGTAAGCTTGCCTATGATTTTTTCCAGGAGAAAACCCTTCATATAGCAGAAGATGGATGCCGGAGGCCCACCAGGGAGCCCAGGAGATAGGGGGCACGCCCTACAGGAGGGGGGGGGGGGGTGTCGGTGTCAAAACCGGCGGATCTCGGGTAGGGGGTCTTGATCTATGCGTCAAGGCTGATGGTAACAGGAAGCGAGGGACATAGATGTTTACCCAGGTTCAGGCCCTCTCGATGGAGGTAAAACCCTACTTCCTGCTTTATTAATATTGATGATATGGGTAGTACAAGAGTAGATCTACCACGAGATTGTAGAGGCTAAAACCCTAGAGCTAGCCTATGATGGTATGATTGTAATTGTGATCGGCCTTCTAAGGACCAACGTCTCCGGTTTATATAGACACTAGAGAGGGCTAGGGTTTACATGGAGTCGGTTACAAGGAAGGAAAAATAATATCCGGATCGCCAAGCTTGCCTTCCACGCAAAGGAGAGTCCCATCCGGACACGGGCCGAAGTCTTGAGTCTTGTATCTTCATGCTTCAATAGTCCGGACGTTGTACATAGTCCGACTGTCCGGATACCCCCTAGTCCAGGACTCCCTCAGTAGCCCCTGAACCAGGCTTCAATGACGATGAGTCTGGTGCACAATATTGTCTTCGGCATTGCAAGGCGGGTTCCTTCTCCGAATACTCCAAAGTACTTGTTACGACGAATAGTGTCCGGCCTCTAATCAATGTTGTGGTCCTCGGCTTCAGCGCCTCAGTAATGACCATCTCCACGTGTCGAGCGAATGCGAGGAGTCGAGGCATTTTTGCATTTACCACCCTTGATCCTCCGGGCCAACCATCTATTTGAAGGGACAGGGATTATCATATCCTAACCTCACTCTCCTCCCTCGAGCTAGCATCCTAGAGCGCTCCGCGAAAAACCATTCCAACATGGCCGGCCGTCGCAGCTCTTCTGCTCGCCTTCCTCGCTCTAAGTCGGGGGATTGGGGAGAGTGCTTAGTTCCTCACAGCCGTTTGGTAAAGTTGCAAACCCAAGGGTTCCTTCCACCGGTGTTCATGGTCCCCGTTCGAGCTGGAATAGCTACTTATGACGGAGGGGAACAAGCTGAGGGATCTCCTAACCCATCTCCAGAGGAGCGGATATGCCTCATCTCGCATCTGCTGAGGGGCGTCGGGTTTCCTATCCACCCATTTCTTCGCGGGCTCCTGGAGTTCTACGGCCTCCAGTTACACAATCTTACCCCTGCCTCTATTCTGCACATAGCGGGGTATGTCGCCCTTTGCGAGCTGTTTTTAGGCTGCGAACCACACTTCGGATTATGGAGGAAGCTATTCTGCCTTGTCCCCCGCACCCAGGGAGAGTCCCTATGTCAAGTGGGTGGGGCCAAAGTATGGCGCATTGCCGATACCAGATACCTGTCCGGCACTCCTGAAAAGGCACCAGAAAACTGGCCTTAAGAGTGGTTCTATATAAATGATGTTCCCCTTCCGGATCCAGTCCGAATAGGTCTCCCCAGGTTCAGCAACGCCCTGCCGAGGGCACGCTTAAGCTGGCGCCCCCGGGGCCCTCAAGAAGAGGACACAAGGGAGATATACCTCCTGATGAACAGGATAAAGTTGCTGGCCAAATCCGGACTGATGATAGTTGAGGTCATGGCGATATGCATAAGGCGAGGAGTGCAACCGCTCCAATATCGGGGGAAGCCTATGTGGCATTTCAACGGGGAAGACGACGCCACCCGCTGCGGCCGTAAGGGTTCAGACTCTGCTGCCGCTTTGGCAAGGATATTGTCCGATTTGTACAAGGGGGAAGAGGAGGAATTCCTTCACATAAAAACGCGGGACGGATTCTCCATGTACAACCCCCACAGTGGGTAAGTTGCCATTCCTTTCTCCGCTTCACTTACTCTAGCGTTCTTCCAGTAAGATTACTTGCATCAATGCTTCTGAGCAGGAACTGAGGAGGGCCGTAGAAGGAATCTTCAGCCCCTCCCCGCAACTAGAGGACCCTGGAAGGGCCCTAGATCCGGGACTCAAAGTTGATCCGGATATCACTGTGGAGCTTGTCAACGGGGTGTTCTATCAAGCGAGCTGGGATGGCGCCCTAGTGGCCATTACGGCCGACTATCCCGGACTGCTAACCCGCGTCGCGGGTAAGTTGAACTATGTCCGGAGACCCCACCAATCACGCCTCCACCAGCCGGGTTCCAGAACCGGCTTCGCGGGCAGAGGCGTACACGGGGCCAGCACCGCAAGGCTCCCCGACGGAGGATGTGGATATGTGTTTGGCCACGAACTCCGAAGTGGAGAGCACCATGAATCACCGGCGTTGGAGGGCCGTGCTCCGGAACAACATCTTTTTCGAAGAGGCTTTTAATGCCTTCAATTCGGCGGACGCATATGTCCGAGCTGCTCGAGGCGGGCTTACCCAAGCGACAAACCAGTATACCAAAGACATACGGGTAAGAAATTTTGATAAGTATGTATAGTAGTAGCCCCTGAGACTTGGAATAGTTGGGACAACTGTTTGAAGGATCCATATATGAACATGTCCTTGTGGACAAGAACGAACAATTGGCGCGAGAGCTGGATACATGCAAGGCCCAGCCGACTGATGCGGTAGCCAAGTTAGAGGGATCCCGAAAGGCCCCCTCTGGTAATATTTGTCTCCATTATATGCAGATGTACCAGTTAGTAAATGGCTGGTGCGGTTAGTCTAACAGAAAATTCTGCAGACAATCCCGGGGTGAATCCGGAGGGCGTAACGGGTGACGAATCGCATCTCCAACGGCAGCTAAAGGTGGCAAGCGCATCCTTACGCAGGTGACGCAAGAGAAGAACAAGCTACAAGATGCCAATATTTGTCTGGACGTGGAATTAAAGGACATCCGCGCTCAACTGGCGGACTCCGTGAAGGAGAACAAAAAGCTTCGACGCGACATTTATGGTAAGAGCTCAAGTGAACTGTGTGATAGTTCGGCGAGGAAGTTTTTTGAGAAATTTTTTGCCTGCATGAATGTTAACGGGTCGCCCTAAAGAGGAGATGCCCGCATCTGCAGGTGATTTGCTGCAAGAACTTTTGCAGTTGCACGAGCGTGCTTGGCAGGTGATGCACGGCATTGCTCAGGCCTTGTGGCCATCAAGCCTCCTGCCAAATGGCATGGGGGAGCTTGCGGACCTGCTTCAAGGAGCCTGGCAGCGCTTCCGTCTGTGGAAGATATCAGCATGCCGGCAAGGAGCAAGAGAAGCCTGGGCAATGGTGAAGACGCGCTACACCAAGCTCGACCTGAACCATATGGCCGAAGTAGGACCGGCGGGGCCGGATGGGTAAGAAATTCCCGTAAGTCTGGTATATGAACAGGTAGCGTTAGCCGCTAAGTATTCTCAACAAGATTGTAGTCTAGATAGCCTGTTAGATGGTATAGAGGAGGAGTATAGTCAGTCTCAGTGACTTTGTAATTTAATTGGCATAAATAGCCCCTAGCCGGATTGAAATCATTTGTCATGGCGGACCTTTTCGCTTCAGCCCCTGGATCCTATAGTCCGGAGTGTGTCCGAATACCCGCTCGGTTATACAAGAACCGGGGTATGCGTGGAGACCAGGCGTAGGGGTCATAAGTGCTTGAACAGACAAGTACCCAACTAGTTATGTTATATTGCATGGATAGCAAGAAACATCTTCCAGGGAGAATAGTTCCGTTAGGGGTTCCTTTCCCTGGGAATGCATGTGTCGATGCACATGTCCGGACTGCGAACGACAACGCAGGATACAAAGCTTCCGGGGTTTTTTGTTGTAACCAACGAATACATCCTTTGTTCACCGATCGAATATTCTCTTAAGGAAACTAGCTTTCGACTTCACCCAGTCCGAGGTACACATCCGGCTTAACCGGCAGTAACAATCGCAGAGGTGCTCCCCTTATGCCCTAGCCGAATTAACGGGAACATAGGGCATAAACACAAGAGCCAGGCAACCCAGCTTGGCCACATCTTAAGTCATATCGATGCATATAATGGTGAAGAAAAGGCACATATGGAAAAATAACGCATATGCGATGGGCAAAAAGCCATTTAAAGTAATTATGTCTAGCTTCCGAATAGGAAGCCCCCAGGTACAGCTTACACACATAGTACGGCCGGAATGATCCGGGAGTCCGCACTGTATTAAATACTTGGTGTGAAGAGAAAAAGGGTCGAGAAAGGAGAGAAAAAGAGGTGGAGCATAATTAAAAAGGAGGGGTGAGGAGACAAACACTGAGTTTGGTGCTAGGCGTAGAATCTCCGGAGTCTGGCTGCGTTCCATGGGTTCGGCTCGAGTCTGTTATCAGGTGCATTACATAGATGGTATGCTCCTCCTGTGAGAACTTTGTCAATGACGAAGGGACCTTCCCACTTGGGTTTGAGTTTGTCCTTCTTCTTCTCCGGTAGGCGTAGAACGAGCTCGCCAATATTGTAAGTTTTGGCCCGCACTTCTCTGCTTTGATATTGTCGAGCCTGCTGCTGATAGAATGCGGAACGGGCTTTTGCGACATCGCGCTCCTCCTCCAGGGCATCCAAGTTATCCTGCCAATCTAACTCGGCTTCCTTCTCTTCGTACATGCGTACGCGTGGCGAATCATGTATTATGTCGCAGGGTATTACTGCTTCCACACCGTACACCATAAAAAATGGTGTATATCCGGTGGTTCGATTCGGTGTGGTCCACAGCCCCGAGAGTATGGAGTCGAGCTCCTCTACCCAGTGCGTATCCGATTCTGTTAAAGATCGCACTAGTCTGGGTTTTATGCCGCTCATGATGAGACCATTTGCCCGTTCGACCTGGCCGTTTGTTTGGGGGTGGTAGACGGAAGCGTAGTCGAGCTTAATGCCCATTTTGTCGCACCAAGTTTTCACTTCATCGGCTGTGAAATTTGAGCCATTATCAGTGATGATGCTATGGGGGACACCGTACCGGTGTACGACCCCGGATATGAAGTCTATTAGTGGTCCGGATTCGGCCGTTTTAACTGATTTGACTTCGATCCATTTGGTGAATTTGTCCACCATGACCAATAAGTATTTTTTCTTATGGCTTCCCCCTTTAAGAGGTCCGACCATATCCAACCCCGAGACCACGAAGGGCCAAGTTATGGGGATTGTTTGGAGAGCGGTAGGGGGCATATGACTCTAATTGGCGAAGAGCTGGCAGCCGACGCAATGTTGGACAAGGTCATGTGCGCCTGCTCGGGCCGTCGGCCAATAGAAGCCTGTACGGAAGGCTTTGCTGACTACCGCTCGAGTTGCGGCATGGTGTCCGCCCAGTCCGGCATGGATTTCAGCCAGGAGTTGCCTCCCTTCCTCTTCGGAGATGCACCTTTGGAGCACTCCGGTCGCGCTTTTCTTGTAGAGTTCCCCTTCGTGGACTTTGTAAGCTTTAGAACGCCGGACCATGCAGCATGCTTCATTTTGGTCTTCGGGGAGCTCCTGCCTATTTAGGTAGTCCAAGAAAGGCTCAGTCCACGGGGCAATTACGGCCATGATTTCGTGGGCCGAAGATGTTATTTCGGTGGCAGAGCCTCCGATTGTGTCTGATGGTTCAGAGTCTGGGGTGTATTCGGATCCGTGCTAGTATTGCCGGACTCCCCTTCCCATACTATGGATGGCTTGAACAGCCTTTCCAGGAATATATTAGGTGGGGCAGGGTCACATTTGGCACTGATGCGGGCGAGGACGTCTGCCGCTTGATTGTTTTCTCGAGCCACATGGTGGAATTCGAGCCCCTCGAACCGAGCTAACATTTTGAGGACGGCATTACGATAGGCCGCCATTTTCGGATCCTTGGCATCAAAGTCTCCATTTATTTGTGATATTGCGAGGTTCGAATCCCCACGCACTTCCAGGCGTTGGATGCCCATAGAGACTGCCATCCGAAGACCATGCAACAGAGCCTCATATTCGGCTGCATTGTTGGAGTCTGTGTATAGTATTTGTAGGACGTACTGGACCGTGTCCCCGGTGGGAGACGTCAGGACTACCCCTGCTCCCAGTCCAGCCAGCATTTTGGAGCCGTCAAAGTGCATGATCCAGTTGGAGTACGCGCCGTACTCTTTAGGGAGTTCGGCTTCTGTCCATTCGGCAACAAAGTCAGCCAGTACTTGCGACTTGATGGCTCTCCGTGGTTTGTATATTATGTCGAACGGGAGGAGCTCGATAGCCCATTTAGCAATCCGGCCCATAGCGTCGTGGTTATTAATTACGTCATTGAGTGGTACTTCGGAGGCGACGGTAATCGAACACTTTTGAAAGTAGTGTCTTAGCTTCCGGGATGCCATGAAGACCGCGTATGCTATTTTTTGATAGTGTGGGTATCGGTATTTGCATGGGGTGAGGACCGTGGATACGTAATAAACCGGATTTTGAAGCGGGAATTTGTATTCGTTCACCTCTTGTTCGACGATGAGCACTGCGCTTACCACTTGATGTGTTGCAGCTATGTATAGTAGCATAGGTTCGCCGATGTTTGGCGCTGTTAGGACTGGATTATTGGCCAATAAGGTCTTTATCTCATCGAGTCCGGCCGCGGCTGCATCCGTCCATACAAAGTGTTCGGTGCGCCGAAGGAGGCGGTAAAGAGGCAATGCCTTTTCTCCTAGCTTGGATATAAAGCGGCTCAAAGCGGCCACGCATCCGGCTAGCTTCTGGATGTGCTTGAGGTCTATTGGTATAGCCAACTGCGACAGAGCTCGGATTTTTGCTGGATTCGCTTCGATTCTTCTATTGGAAACAATGAAGCCCAGCAGCTTACCCGAGGGGACACCAAAAACGCATTTTTCCGGATTCAACTTGATGTCTTATGTCCGGAGGTTATCGAATGTATGTCTCAAGTCATCTATTAGGGTTTTGACGTGTCTAGTTTTTATGACTACGTCGTCCGCATATGCTTCCACTGTTTTGCCGATTTGTTTTTCCAGGCATGTTTGAATCATGCGTTGGTAGGTTGCGCCGGCATTCTTGAGCCCGAATGGCATAGTGTTGAAGCAAAAAGGGCCATATGGCGTCATAAAAGCTGTTGCAGCTTGGTCGGACTCTGTCATCTTTATTTGATGGTATCCGGAGTATGCGTCGAGAAAACACAGCGAGTCGTGTCTAGCTGTGGCATCGATGATTTGATCGATGCGAGGGAGGGGAAAGGGATCCTTGGGGAAAGCCTTGTTGAGGTCTTTGAAGTCGACGCATAAGCTCCAAGATTTGTCCTTTTTTGGTACCATTACCAAATTTGCCAGCCAATCCGGATGTTTAATATCTCTGATGAATCCGGCCTCAAGCAGCTTGGCTAGCTCTTCCCCCATGGCTTGCCGTTTGGGTTCTGAAAACCGCCTTAGGGTCTATTTGACCGGTTTGTATCCCTTTAGTATATTGAGGCTGTGTTCGGCCAGCCGGCGTGGGATGCCTGGCATGTTCGAAGGGTGCCAGGCGAAAATGTCCCAATTCTCGTGTAAGAAATCTCGCAGTGCGGCGTCCATCACGGGGCTCAACTGTGTCCCGATGGATGTTGTCTTCGTGGGGTCCATTGGGTGGACTTGGAATTTGACTATCTCGTCTGCATGTTTAAATGAGGTGGACTTGGGTCGTTTGTCGAGTATCACGTCGTCCCTGTCCACGGTGGCCTGCAGTGTTGTTAACTCTTCGGCTGCTAGGGCTTCAGATAATGCTTCCAGGGCTAGTGCTGTGGTTTTGTTTTCGGCGCGAAGTGCGACGTCCGGATCACTGGCTAGAGTGATGATTCTGTTGGGTCCGGACATTTTAAGCTTCATGTACCCGTAATGGGGTACAGCTTGAAAGCATGTAAACGCGTCCCACCCTAGAAGGGCGTGGTATCTGCTGCTAAAGGGAGCCACTTGGAATGTGATTTCTTCAGACCTATAATTCTCCAGGGTGCCGAATACCACATCGAGTGTGATTTTTCCCGCGCACCGCGCTTCCCGAGTAGGGATGATTCCCCTGAAGGTGGTGCCGCTTTGCTCAATGTGGCCTTTATCAATTTCCATTTTGTTGAGCGTTTCTTCATAGATCAAGTTTAACCTGCTTCCGCCGTCCATGAGTACTTTGGTGAGCCGAAAGCCGTCCTCGATTGGGCTAAGGACCAGAGTGGCCGGTGCCCGGACAGTCTGGAATCGAGGTTCATCACTAGCATATAAAGTTATAGCAGTGTCGTTCCAGGGGTTTATCGTTGCCACATGGCAAATTTCCGCAGAGCTTCGATGAGCTCGCTCGCGCCTGTTGTTCGAGGCAAAAGTTTTGAAGACTGTTAGTACCGTATTGTGTCCGCTGGCGGGATGTTGTTCTGCTTTATGGCTTACAAGAAGATCCTCGCCACTTTTTGCCACCTGCCGGAGTATCCAACATGCCCTAAGGCTATGAGTTGGTATTGTATCCGGAGTATTGCGGAGCTTACATGGCCCGTCGAGCCATTCTTCCAATACGGATCCCCGCCCTGGGGTGGGCTTTGGTTTCTTGGGGATTGGATCGGACGACTTACGAGGGTTCATCCATTTAGTTCGGACAAAGGTCTTGGTGAGAGCAGTACTATCCCAAAATTCTGCTTGGGTCTTCCAAGCGCTCTCCATCGCACAGTACTTCTGTACTATGTTTGTCAAGTCCGCGAAGCGTACTATGTCGCGGCGGCTTATAGCATTGAGGAGCCCTTTGTCCATGCAGTTTTTGCAGAAGAGTGAGACCATGTTCTCCTCGCGGCAGCCCTTGACCTTGTTAAGCGCAAGGAGGAATCAGGCCCAGTAATGATGTACCGTTTCCTGGGGCTCTTGCCTGATGCGGGAGAGACAGTTTAAGTCCAGATAGGTGTTGTTAGCAGAATCCGGATTTTGATCCGATCTAATGCCCGAGGGCGCGGGCGGTTCGGAGCTTAACAGCTCAGAATCTGGGATACTGCTCATTTCCTTTGGCCCAATGCCCGATTCTAAGTCCGGGGCCTGGGTCATGTTTCCCTTTGAGAAGGTTTTTGGTTCAAGGAGTTCGGCAATCCGAACATAATTCGTCCTCAAAGTTGAGGGACAATCCGCGCGTGGTTCCTCCACTATCGCTACCTCATGGGTCGCCGGCGGGGACCTGATGTCCCTTTGGTCTGGTTTAAGCCCAATCCGGTCATAGTTCGTAGCGACCCCCAGAGCGGTGATGCGATCCAAGAGTTCATTAAGGGAGGAGAGCTCCATGGGATCCATCTGTTCGGCAAGTTCCGAACTGACGCGAAGGTTATGATTGATGACCCAAGAGGCCATCGTCAGCGCTACCGCCGATGGGGTGGCCATGATAAAGCCGCCGAGCCGGAGCGTCTGGCCTACAGCCAGAGCTCCCTCCGAGGTAATGTTGTCCTTGACGATGAGACGAGCCATCGAGCCTTGCGGCGATGTCACAGAGGAACTCTCAATGAAAGCACCAATGTCGGTGTCAAAACTGGCGGATCTCGGGTAGGGGGTCCCGATCTGTGCGTCAAGGCTGATGGTAACAGGAAGCAAGGGACACAAATGTTTACCCAGGTTCGGGCCCTCTCGATGGAGGTAAAACCCTACTTCCTGCTTGATTAATATTGATGCTATGGGTAGTAGAAGAGTAGATATACCACGAGATTGTAGAGGCTAAAACCCTAGAGCTAGCCTATGATGGTATGAATGTAATTGTGATCGGCCTTCTAAGGACCAACCTCTCCGGTTTATATAGACATCGGAGAGGGCTAGGGTTTACATGGAGTCGGTTACAAGGAAGGAAATATAATATCCGGATCACCAAGCTTGCCTTCCACGCAAAGGAGAGTCCCATCCGGACACGGGCCAAAGTCTTGAGTCTTGTATCTTCACGCTTCAATAGTCCGGACGTTGTACATAGTCCGGCTGTTTGGATACCCCCTAGTCCAGGACTCCCTCAGGGGGCGCGCCCCCCTGTCTCCTGGACAGGGTGTGGGCCCCTGGCCTATTTCTTTTGCCCAAAAATTCTTATAAATTCCAAAAAGTTGTTTCGTGGAATCTCAGGTCTTTTGGAGTTGTGCAGAATAGGTTTCCAATGTTTGCTCCTTTTCCACCCAGAATTCCAGCTGCCGGCATTCCCCCTCTTCATGGTAAACCTTGTAAAATAAGAGAGAATAGCCATAAGTATTGAGATATAATGTGTAATAACAGCCCATAATGCAATAAATATTGATATAAAAGCATGATGCAAAATGGACGTATCAACTCCCCCAAGCTTAGACCTCGCTTGTCCTCAAGCGGAAGCCGAAATCGAAAAATATGTCCACATGTTTAGAGATAGAGGTGTCGATAAAAATGAAATACGGACATGATGGCATCATGATCATTCTAATGACAGCAACATATATGGATTTTGTCATATGATTTCCTATGTTCAAGTAATAAGCAATTCATAATGTCAAGTATGGTTCAAAAACTTCATTGGGAACTAACAAACTATAATCTCAATCATTGAAGCAATTGCTATTTATCGTAACATCGGAAAGAGGCAATAATAGAGCTTTTCAGCAAGCTCACATACTCAACTATCTCGTAGACTCCTATAATTGTTAACACTCACGCAATACTTGTGGTTATAGAGTTTCAGCCGGACACTGAGAAAGATAGGGGCTTATTGTGTTGCCTCCCAACGTATTCACCTTTAGGTGATGTCAACAATAATAGCATATGCCAACTTACATCCAATTGGATATATGTATCATGATCTTTCAAACACGAGGAGCTTGCCAAAGGATGAAAATAAAAAGGGAGAGGTGAGCATCACCTGACTCAAGCATAAAGTAAAACATAAAGTAAAAGATAGGCCCTTCGCAGAGGGAAGCAGAGGTTGTCATGCGCGTTTAGGGTTGATGCATAAAGTCTTAGTGCAAAAGAACTCACTTTATATTGCCCCTTGTATGTGGACCTTTATTATGCAGTCCGTCGCTTTTATTACTTCCACAACAAGTTTGTACAAAGTTTATTTTCTCTGCACTAATAAGTCATACATATTTAGAGAGCAATTTTTATTGCTTGCACCGATGACAACTTACTTGAAGGATCTTACTCAATCCATAGGTAGATATGGTGGACTCTCATGGCAAAACTGGGTTTAAGGATATTTGGAAGCACAAGTAGTATCTCTACTTGGTGCAAGGAATTTGGCTAGCATGAGGGGGAAAGGCAAGCTCAACATGTTTGGAAGGTCAATGACAATATACTTTAACTGAGATGTCGGAAAACATAAACCATTACGTTGTCTTCCTTGTCCAACGTCAACTCTTTTAGCATGTCATACTTAATGAGTGCTTCACAATCATAAAAGATGTCCAAGATAATATATTTATATGTGAACCCCTCTTTCCTTATCACTTCCTATTAATTGCAACGATGACCAAGGCTACGTTCATCAACTCTCAACAATTTTTATGCCTCATACTTTCTATATGTGAAGTTATCACTATCCATAAGATCAATATGAACTCTTTTGTTCTTTCTACTTTCTCAAGATCATAGCAACATAGCAAAGCCCTTGACTCAACACTAATCTTTATTATAGATAGCACATGGACTCGATTACATAAAGAAATCACAATGAAAAACTCAAAACTACTTGATATCAAAACTTCGAACTAATAGATCAAGATACTACTAAAGGATCGAACTAAATAAAGCGGTAAAGATAGGAGTGTGATGGTAATACGATACCGGGGCACCTCCCCCAATCTTGGCAGTTGCCAAGGGGAGTGCCCATACCCATGTGATTATTTCTTCGGAGGTGATGAAGGTGGTGATGATGACGGTGGATAATCGCACATCGAGCGTAAAAACTCCTCCAACTTGCGGATAATGCCCTTGAGCCCACCAATATGGTCGTTCAACAAAATATTCTCCTCTGTGAGATACTTGTTCTGTATGCGGGCTAACTCCATCATCTTGAAAGCTTCAATCTCTGTTGGAGTGAAAAGGTTAGGTAAAGGTTGAGGGGTGTCTTCATCTTTTACCACCGGGGCTTGAACCTCCATGGCCTTATTGATCCCTTCATCCTTGTTAATCTCTTCTGGTTCCTCTCTTTTCAACTCTAACTTCAATAGCCAAGCATCCCTGTCTTCGTTGTTGGAGGAGGGAGAAGTCATGGTGCTCTAAATCTGCAACGGAGATAGCTCGAAACGAAAACAGAGGATATTTGTGTGATACGTTGGTCAAAACCTTCGGGAGTATATATAATGAATTTTTACCGACCAAAATACGTAACATACAAGAAAACGGAGTTCGGGAGGCACACTAGGTGCCCACGAGACAGGGGGTGCGCCCTACGGGGGGGCCTCCTCTCGCGTGGGGGCCTCGTGTCCCTTTCGGACTACTTCTTTCTTCCTAAAATCCTTAAATAATCCAAAACTGATAAAAATTGCCATTAGAGTTGTTTTGGAGTCGGTTTACTTACCGTACCACGTACCTATGCCTTTTCGGAGTCTGGAACATTCTGGAAAGTGTCTCTTATGTATTCCTCAGGGGTTATGGTTTTAATAATATTAGTTTCAACATTGATAGGATTACCTGAAATATAACGTTTAATTCTTTGGCCATTTACCACACTCGGATTTGTGCCTTCGAAGTTGTTGATTTTTATAGCACCAGAACGATAGACCTCCTCGATAATGTAGGGACCTTCCATTTTGAGAGAAGTTTTCCTGCAAAAAATCTTAAATGAGAGTTGAACAATAACACATAATCTCCTACGTTAAACTCACGCTTCTGTATCCTCTTATCATGCCAGCGTTTGACTTTTCTTTGAAAAGCTTGGCATTCTCATATGCCTGGGTTCTCCATTCATCAAGTGAGCTAATATCAAATAAGCTTTTCTCACCGGCAAGTTTGAAGTCATAATTGAGCTCTTTAACAACCCAATATGCTTTATGTTCAAGTTCAAGAGGTAAATGACATGCTTTTCCATAAACCATCTTATATGGAGACATACCCATAGGATTTTTGTATGTACTTCTATAGGCCCATAATGCATCATCAAGTTTTTTGGACCAATTCTTTCTAGATCTATTCACAGTCTTTTGCAAAATTAATTTGAGCTCTCTATTGCTCAACTCTACTTGACCACTAGACTGCGGGTGATAAGGAGATGCGATTCTATGATTGACATCATACTTAGCGAGCATCTTACAGAAGGCACCATGAATAAAGTGTGAACCACCATCAGTCATATGATATCTAGGGACTCCAAACCTCGGAAAAATAACTTCTTTAAGCATTTTAATAGAAGTGTTATGATCAGCACTACTAGTTGGAATAGCTGCTACCCACTTAGTAACGTAAACAGCAACTAAAATATGTGTATAACCATTGGAGGCAGGAAAAGGTCCCATATAATCAAAGCCCCAAACATCAAACGGTCCAATAACAAGAGAATAATTCATAGGCATTTCTTGTCATCTACTTATGCTACCTATTCTTTGACATTCATCACAAGATACGACAAACTTACGCGCATCTTTGAAAAGAGTAGGCCAATAAAAACCAGATTGTAGTACCTTGTCTGCAGTTCTATCTCCAGTGTGGTGTCCTCCATAGGATTCAGAGTGACACTTGCGTAGGATTTGTTCCTGTTCATGCTCAGGCACACAATGTCTAATAATACCATCTATTCCTTCTTTATACAGATGTGGATCATCGCAGAAGTAATGTCTTAAATCATAAAAGAACTTTTTCTTTTGCTGGTATGTGAAACTAGGCGGTATATATTTAGCAATAATGTAATTAGCATAATCAGCATACCAAGGAGCAGTACGAGAAGTATTGACAACTACTAATTGTTCATCAGGAAAACTATCATTACTAGGCAGTGGGTCATCAAGAGCATTTTCTAGCCTAGACAAGTTGTCAGCAACGGGGTTCTTAGCTCCCTTTCTATCAATAATATGCAAGTCAAATTCTTGGCGCAAGAGAACCCATCTAATGAGTCTAGGCTTAGCATCTTTCTTTTCCATAAGATACTTAATAGCAGCATGATTAGTGTGAATAGTAACTTTGGAATCAACAATATCAGGTCTAAACTTATCACATGCAAACACAACTGCTAAGAATTCTTTTTCAGTAGTAGCATAATTTCTCTGGGCAGTATCAAGAGTCTTACTAGCATAATGGATAACATTCAATTTCTTATCGACTCTTTGCCCTAAAACAACACCTACAACATAATCACTAGCATCACACATAATTTCAAAAGGTAAATTCCAATCAGGTGGCTAAACAATAGGTGCAGTGATCAAAGCTTTCTTAAGTGTTTCAAATGCTTCTACACAATCATGATCAAAGACAAAAGGAATATCTTTTTGCAATAAATTAGTTAGAGGCCTAGAGATTTTAGAAAAGTCCTTAATGAACCTCCTATAAAAACCAGCATGACCAAGGAAACTTCTTATACCTTTTATGTCATTGGGACATGGCATCTTTTCAATAGCATCAACTTTGGCTTTATCAACTTCAATACCTCTCTCGGAGATCTTGTGCCCCAAGACAATGCCTTCATTAACCATAAAGTGACACTTTTCCCAATTCAGGACGAGACTAGTGTCTTCGCATCTCTGCAAAACTCAATCAAGGTTGATCAAACAATCATCAAAAGGGGATCCATAGATGGAGAAGTCATCCATGAATACCTCACAAATCTTTTCACAAAAATCAGAAAATATAGCCATCATGCATCTTTGAAAGGTAGCGGGTGCATTACATAAACCAAAAGGCATACGTCTATAAGCAAAAGTACCAAAAGGGCAAGTAAAAGTAGTTTTAGATTGATCCCCCGCTGAAACAGGTATCTGAGAGAAGCCAGAATAACCATCTAGAAAGCAAAAAATGTGTGTGTTTGGATAGCCTTTCTAGCATTTGATCAATAAAAGGTAAAGGGTAATGATCTTTCTTAGTAGCTTTATTTAACTTACGGAAATCAATTACCATCCTATAACCTGTAATAATTCTTTGTGGGATCAATTCATCTTTATCATTAGGAACAACGGTAATACCTCCCTTTTTGGGGACACAATGGACAGGTCTTACCCATTCACTATCAGCAATGGGATAAATAATACCTGCCTCAAGGAGTTTTAGTATCTCCTTTCTTACCACTTCCTTCATTTTGGGATTTAATCGTCTTTGAGGATCTCTAACTGGTTTGGCATCTTTCTCCACTGAGATTTTGTGTTAACATAATGTGGGGCTAATGCCCTTAAGATCATCCAGAGTATATCCAATAGCAGCTCGGTGCTTCTTCAGAGTTTTCAATAATCTTTCTTCTTCTTTCTCTGAAAGGTTAGCACTAATAATAACAGGATATATTTCTTTTTCATCAAGATAAGCATACTTAAGATTATTAGGTAATGGTTTGAGTTCAAACACGGGATCACCCTTGGGTGGAGGAGGATCCCAAGAATTTCAACGGGAAGGTTATGTTTCAGCATAGGTTCTTGTTTAAGGAACACTTCATCTATTTCTTCCCTTTCCTTCATAAACATATTGTTTTCATGGTCTAGCAAATATTGTTCTAACGGATCAGTTGGTGGAACAGCAATGGAAGCAAGACCAATAATTTCATCCTTACTAGATGGTTCCTCTTCACGGTGTTGTCTACGAAATTTAGAAAAGTTGAACTCATGAGACATATCACCTAGACCAATAGTAACTACATCCTTTTCGCAATCTATCCTAGCATTAACGGTGTTCAGGAAGGGTCTACCAAATATAATGGGACAAAAGCTATCTTGTCGGGAGCCAAGAACAAGAAAATCAGTAGGATATTTAGTTTTCCCACACAAGACTTTAACATCTCTAACAATTCCCATTGGTGAAATAGTATCTCTATTGGCAAGTTTAATTGTGACATCAATATCTTCTAACTCAGCAGGTGCAATATCGTGCTTAATTTCTTTGTATAAGTCAATAGGTATTGCACTAGCACTAGCACCCATATCACATAAGCCATGATAACAATGATCTCCTATTTTAACAGAAATAACCGGCATGCCTACCACAGGTCTATGTTTATCTTTAGCACAAGGTTTTGCAATTCTAGTAGTTTCATCACAGAAATAAATAACATGCCCATCAATATTATCAGACAAGAGATCTTTAACAATAGCAACATTAGGTTTAACTTTAATTTGCTCAGGAGGTGTATGAGTTCTAATATTTCTCTTACGAACAACAGTCGAAGCTTTAGTATGATCTTTTATCCTAACAAGAAAAGGAGGTTTTTCAACATAAGCAGTAGGAATAACAGGATCACTATATGTAATAGTTTTCTCTTTGATTGTAATAGGTGCAACTACTTTTACTTCAACAGGAGGATTATATTTAAACCACTTCTCTTTAGGGAGATTAACGTGAGTAGCAAAAGTTTCACAAAAAGTAGCTACTATCTCAGAGTCAAGTCCATACTTAGAGCTATATCCACGGAAAGCATCGGTATCCATAAAAGATTTAACACAATCGAACTTAGGTGTCATACCTGACTCCTTACCATCGTCGGAACCCCAATATTCAGAGTTGCGTTTAATTCTTTCCAATAAGTCCCATTTGAAATCAATAGTCTTCAACATATAGGAACCATCACAGGAAGTATCAAGCAGGTTGCGATTATCAAGAGAAAGCCGATCATAAAAATTCTGAATAATCATTTCCTGAGAGAGCTCATGATTGGGGCATGAATATAACATTGACTTAAGCCTCCCCCTAGCTTGAGCGATGCTTTATCCTTCGCGAGGCCAGAAATTATATATGTAATTATGATCACGATGAACAAGATGCATAGGATAGAACTTCTGGTGAAATTCCAACTTCAATCGCTTATAATTCCAGTATCTCGTATCATCACATAGCCTATACCATGTTATTGCATCTCCCTTCAAAGATAAAGGGAAGACCTTCCTTTTGACAACATCATCGGGAATACCTGCAAGCTTAAATAATCCACAAACTTCATCCACAAAGATGAGGTGTAAGTCGGGATGCAATGTTCCGTCTCCTGCAAAAGGATTAGCTAGCAGTTTTTCTATCATACCCAAAGGAATCTCAAAGTGAATATTTTCATAAGGTTCAGTAGGTTGAGGAGCATCTCTTTGATCTTCTAGTTGGGGTGAAGATACCCCAAACAAGCCCCTCAAAGGATTAGTTTCCATAGTGACAAGTAACAGAAAATATCAGCACACTATATAAATGTTTCCTTATGAAGTTCCACTCACCAAGAGCGCTACGCTCCCCGGCAACAGCGCCAGAAAAGAGTCTTGATGACCCATAAGTATAGGGGATCTATCGTAGTCCTTTAAATAAGTAAGAGTGTCGAACCCAACGAGGAGCAGAAGGAAATGATAAGCGGTTTTCAGTAAGGTTTTCTCTGCAAGCACTGAAATAGTAGGTGATAGATAGTTTTGTGATAAGATAAATAGTAACTAGGAAAAAGTAAATAAAGTGCAGCAAGGTGGTTCAATCCTTTATGTGGCAAAGGATAAGCCTGGAGAAATTCTAATAATGAAGAAGGAGCTCCCGAGGACACATTGGGAATTATCATCAAGCTAGTTTTCATCACGTTCATATGATCCGCGTTCGGTACTTTGATAATTTGATATGTGGGTGGACCGGCACTTGGGTACTGCCCTAACATGGATAAGCATCCCACTTATGATTAACCCCTATTGCAAGCATCCGCAACTACAAAAAGGAGTATTAAGGTAAACCTAACCACAACATTAAACATATGGGTCCATATCAACCCCTAACGAAGCAACGCATAAACTAGGGTTTAAGCTTCTGTCACTCTAGCAACCCATCATCTACTTATTACTTCCCTATGCCTTCCTCTAGGCCCAAATAATGGTGAAGTGTCATGTAGTCGACGTTCACATAACACCACTAGAGGAGAGACAACATACATCTCATCAAAAATATCGAACGAATACCAAATTCACATGACTACTAATAGCAAGACTTCACCCATGTCCTTAGGAACAAAAGTAACTACTCACAAAGCATATTCATGTTCATAATCAGAGGGGTAATAATATGCATAAAGGATCTGAACATATGATCTTCCACCAAGTAAACCAAATAGCATCAACTACAAGGAGTAATCAACACTACTAGCAACCCACAGGTACCAATTTGTGGTTTTGATACAAGATTGGATACAAGAGATGAACTAGGGTTTTGAGATGAGATGGTGCTGGTGAAGATGTTGATGGAGATTGACCCCCTCCCGATGAGAGGATCGTTGGTGATGACGTTGGTGATGATTTCCCCCTCCCGGAGGGAAGTGTCCCCGGCAGAACAGCTCCGCCAAAGCCCTAGGTTGATTCCACCAAGGTTCCGCCTCGTGGCGACGGAGTTTCGTCCCGTAAGCTTGCCCATGATTTTTTCCAGGAGAAAACCCTTCATATAGCAGAAGATGGACGCCGGAAGCCCACCAGGGAGCCCAGGAGATAGGGGGCGCGCCCTACAGGGGGGGTGCGCCCCCTGTCTCCTAGACAGGGTGTGGGCCCCCTGGCCTATTTCTTTTGCCCAAAAATTCTTATAAATTCCAAAAAGTTGTTTCATGGAGTCTCAGGTCTTTTGGAGTTGTGCAGAATAGGTTTCCAACATTTGCTCCTTTTCCAGCCAGAATTCCAACTGCCGGCATTCCCCCTCTTCATGGTAAACCTTGTAAAATAAGAGAGAATAGCCATAAGTATTGAGATATAATGTCTAATAACATCCCATAATGCAATAAATATTGATATAAAAGCATGATGCAAAATGGACGTATCATCCTCCCCGATCATCCTCCAACACGGAGGCACTAATTCCCCCGGGTACGATGCGTAACGTATGAAACCCGCTTTTGGCTTCTCTATTCCTCCCCTCGTCTTCTCCTGAGGGCACTGCATAAGGTGCGCGAGCCAGCATCCTGGTTAGTACAGGATCTGGCGAGCCTTTGGGAAGAGGGGCCAAAATCCTGATCCTCTCCGCCTTTCTTATCCAGTCCTGGCCGAGGGTAATTTTTTAGAATAATGTTGTGACGAATATAATGGCAGCATGTTCGGTCATGGAGTTACTTACTTGGGTATCTGGACAGTTGCAGTTGAGACCCGCATCCTCGGTGGTGTCCGGACACTTTATTCGTGATCTGAAGAATAAATGATACATCCCTTGGAGCATCACGCCGAAGAAGTGTTGAATGGTTCGCGGTCCTTCTGGGTTGAACTCCCACATACGGAGAGATCGACGTTGGCATGGCAGGACCCGACGAACTAACATTACTTGAATTACTTTGACGAGACTGATATCCCTCTTGAGGAGATCTCGGATGCGGCTTTGCAATGTTAGCACGTCATTAACTGGTTCCCGATCTAGCCCCTTGTTGACCCATGATGCCAGTTGTGGCGGAGCGGCAGAGCGGAAGGTTGGGGCGGCTGCCCGCTTTGTACCTCGGGGTGCTGTGATGTAGAACCACTCCCGTTGCCATAGATCGGACACCTCTGGGAAGGAACCCTTTGGCCATAAGGCGTCGGCACCTTTGCTTATTATAGCGCCTCCGCACTCCGCGTGTCGCCCGTCGATCATCTTCAGCTTCACATTGAAGGTCTTGAGCCATAAGCCGAAGTGTGGGGTAATGCGGAGGAAGGCCTCACACACGATGATAAACGACGAGATTTGAAGGAAGAATCTGGAGCTAGATCATGAAAATCTAGACCGTAATAGAACATGAGCCCTCTAACAAAGGGATCAAGACTAAAAGGCCTAGCCCTCGGAGGAAGTGGGAGATGAATACAACACTCTCGTTGGGTTCGAGAGTGGGGATAACCTGCCCTTTAGCAGGTAACCTATGAAGGATTTTGGCGGTCAGATACCTAGCCTCCCTAAGCTTCTTGATGTCCTCCTCTATGACGGAAGAGGCCATCCACCGGCCTTGAAGGTTGGATCTGGACATGGTTGAAGGTTCGAGAGCACTTAGACTGAACCTTGGGTGCTGGAACTCGAGGTAGGGGAAGGGAAAGATTGGGCGTGGAAAGTAAAGGACAGGTCTTGACCTCTTTATAAAGAGGGTGAATATCAAGCATCCTCCGCGTGGCTGTTTGGAACTTGCCTAAAACCGAGGAGTCATACTAACGACACGGTTGGGTTACCCACACCCGTATTGATGAAATCCCGTGATAAGGGGACACAATCTCTGCTTCGACAAGACGTGCCAATAAAACCGCCTCGCAAGACGTGCGGTAGCAGGTTGAGAAAAACGGTTCGTATAATGACCGGGCCGCGGCGTGGTGTCATGCTATGGAAAGTTGTCAGCAGATTAGATTTGTGGAATATTGTGCTCTGTACGGTGGTACGTGCAATTTGTTTTGCAGAGCCGGGCACTATTCATGTGTTCAAAATCTACCTTGGAGTATTCCGAGAAGGAACCCGCCTTGCAATGCCGAAGACAATCTGCGCGCCGGACTCATCATCATTGGAGCCTGGTTCAGGGGCTACTGAGGGAGTCCTGGATTAGGGGGTCCTCGGACAGACGCACTATGTACTTGTGCCGGACTATTGGACTATGAAGATACAAGATTGAAGACTTTGTCCCGTGTCCGGGTGGGACTCTCCTTTGCGTGGAAGGCAAGCTTGGCAATTCAGATATGTAGATTTCCTTCTCTGTAACCGACTCTGTGTAACCCTAGCCCCCTCCGATGTCTATATAAACCAGAGGGTTTAGTCCGTAGGACAAGAACAATCATAATCATAGGCTAGCTTCTAGGGTTTAGTGATAACCCACAAGTATAGGGGATCGCAACAGTTTTCGAGGGTAGAGTATTCAACCCAAATTTATTGATTCGACACAAGGGGAGCCAAAGAATATTCCCAAGTATTAGCAGCTGAGTTGTCAATTCAACCACACCTAGAAACTTAGTATCTACAGCAAAGTGTTTAGTAGCAAAGTAATATGATAGTGGTGGTAACGGTAACAAAAGTAAAGACAACAAAAGTAATGTTTTTGGTATTTTGTAGTGATTGTAACAGTAGCAACGGAAAAGTAATAAGACAGAACCAGTATATGGAAAACTCGTAGGCACCGGATTAGCGATGGATAATTATGCCGGATGCGGTTCATCATGTAATAGTCATAACATAGGGTGACACAGAACTAGCTCCAATTCATCACTGTAATGTAGGCATGTATTCCGTATATAGTCATACGTGCTTATGGTAAAGAACTTGCATGACATCTTTTGTCCTACCTTCCCGTGGCAGCGGGGTCCTATTGGAAACTAAGGGATATTAAGGCCTCCTTTTAATAGAGAACCGGAACAAAGCATTAGCACATAGTGAATACATGAAATCCTCAAAATATGGTCATCACCGGGAGTGGTCCCGATTATTGTCACTTCGGGGTTGCCGGATCATAACACATAGTAGGTGACTATAGACTTGCAAGATAGGATCAAGAACACACATATATTCGTGAAAACATAATAGGTTCAGATCTGAAATCATGGAACTCGGGCCCTAGTGACAAGCATTAAGCATAGCAAAGTCATAGCAACATCAATCTCAGAACATAGTGGATACTAGGGATCAAACCCTAACAAAACTAACTCGATTACATGATAAATCTCATCCAATCCATCACTGTCCAGCAAGCCTACGATGGAATTACTCACGCACGGCGGTGAGCATCATGAAATTGGTGATGGAGGATGGTTGATGATGACGACGGCAACGAATCCCCCTCTCCAGAGCCCCGAACGGACTCCAGATCAGCCCTCCCGAGAGAGATTAGGGCTTGGCGGTGGCTCCGTATTGTAAAACGCGATGATTTCTTCTCTCTGATTTTTCTCTCCCCGAAAGTGAATATATGGAGTTGGAGTTGGCGTCGGAGGGCCACCAGGGGGCCCACGAGGTAGGGGGCGCGCCCCGGGGGGGGGGCACCCTCGTGAGCAGGGTGTGGGCCCCCTGGTCTTCATCTTTGGTGAGGATTTTTTATTGTTTTTTCTAAGGTGTTCCTTGGAGTTTCAGGTCATTCCGAGAACTTCTATTTTCTGCACATAAAACAACACCATGGCAATTCTGCTGAAAACAGCATCAGTCCGGGTTAGTTCCATTCAAATCATACAAGTTAGAGTCCAAAACAAGGGCAAAAGTGTTTGGAAAAGTAGATACGACGGAGACGTATCAACTCCCCCAAGCTTAAACCCTTGCTTGTCCTCAAGCAATTCAGTTGACAAACTGAAAGAGAAAAAGAAAAACTTTTACTCTGTTTGCTCTTGTTGTTGTAAACATGAAAAGCCAGCATTCAAGTTTTAGAAAATATTATGAACTAACCATACTAACAATAACACGTAGGTCTCACAATTACTCATATCAATAGCATATTCAGCTAGCGAGCCATAATAATAAAACTCGGATGACAACACTTTCTCAAAATAATCATAACATGATATAACAAAATGGTATCTCGCTAGCCCTTTCTGAGACTACAAAACATAAATGCAGAGCACCTTTAAAGATCAAGGACTGACTAAACATTGTAATTCATGGTAAAAGAGATCCAGTCAAGTCATACCCAATATAAACCAATTATAACGAATGCAAACGACAGTGTGCTCTCCAGCGGGTGCTTTTTAATAAGAAGGGTGATGACTCAACATAAAAGTAAATAGATAGGCCCTTCGCAGAGGGAAGCAGGGATTTGTAGAGGTGCCAGAGCTCGGTTTTGAAATAGAGATAAATTATATTTTGTGCAACATACTTTCATTGTCAACATAACAACTAAAAGACGATGATATCTTCCATGCTAAACAGATTATAGGCGGTTCCCAAACAGAATGGTAAAGTTTATACTCCCCCTCCTCCACAAGCATCAATCCATGGCTTGCTCGAAACAACGAGTGCCTCCAACATTCAACGGGTCCCAGGGGCAGTTTTGTTTGAAGTTATTTTGATTTAGTTTGCAAAAAGCATGGGACTGGGCATCCCGTACCAGCCATTTTCTCATGAATGAGGAGCGGAGTCCACTCCTCTTGAGAATAACTCGCCTAACACGAAAGATAAGGGCAGCTCTAGTTGACATATGACCTATTCGAGCATGCAAAACAGAATGTTTATTTGAAGGTTTAGAGTTTGGCACATACAAATTTACTTGGAACGGCAGGTAAATACCGCATATAGGTAGGTATAGTGGACTCATATGGAACAACTTTGGAGTTTAAGGAGTTTGAATGCACAAGCAGTATTCCCACTTAGTACAGGTGAAGGCTAGCAAAAGACTGGGAAGCGGCCAACTGAGAGAGCGACAACAGTCATAAACATGCATTAAAATTAATTTACACCAAATACAAGCATGAGTAGGATATAATCCACCATGAACATAACTATCATGAAGGCTATGTTGATTTGATTCAACTACATGCGTGAACATGTGCCAAGTCGAGTCACTCAATTCATTTAAAGGAGGATACCATCCCATCATACCACATCATAATCATTCTAATAGCATGTTGGCACGCAAGGTAAACCATTATAACTCATAGCTAATCAAGCATGGCACAAGCAACTATAATCTCTAAATGCCATTGCAAATATGTTTACTTCATAATAGCTGACGCAGGAACAATGAATCATCATATTTACAAAAACAAGAGAGGTTGAGTTCATACCATCTTTTGTCATCCCAATAAGTCCATCATATATCATCATTATTGCCTTTCACTTGCACGACCAAACGATGTGTATAATAATAAGAGTGCATGTGCATTGGACTAAGCTGGAATCTGCAAGCATTCAACTCAAGAGAGAAGACAAGTAATATGGGCTCTAAGTTAAATAAACAATCATGCATATGAGAGCCACTAAGCATTTTCAATATGGTCTTCTCAACCCCCAAAGAAAGGAAAAGAAATAAAAACTATTTACACGGGAAAGCTCCCAACAAGCAAAAGAAGAACGGGAAATATTTTTGGGTTTTCTTTTTAATTACTACAGCAAAGAAATAAACTACTACTAATTTTTTTTGGTTTTTTTCTTAAGGTTTATTAAACACACGAGAAGAAAGCAGGAAAAAGAAAATAAACTAGCATGGATATTACAGGGAAAGAGTATGAGCACCGACATCTAGCAATGAGTGTGTGCGAACTTAAATGTAATGTTGGTGGGAAATATGTACTCCCCCAAGCTTAGGCTTTTGGCCTAAGTTGGTCTATTGCCAGGGATAGCCTGGCGGATACCCGTAGGTGTAACTGGGGTCGTACTCTAACGAAGAAGGCTTTGGCTGCCACTAGCTGGCAACCTCCTCTGGATCCCAATAATAAATAGATAGTTGTGGAGGCTCATCTTGTGGCTCCGGTTCCGGGGCTGGTGCAGGATTCTGATAGACTTGAACAGCCGACGACGGAACGATGTGAGGTCCTACAGATAAGTTAAACAAAGAAGGAGCAGGCAAAGTAATAGTCTCAGGGTGATGTTTATCAAAGTATAATTTGTATTTGAGCTCCCCTTCGCGACTCTTAACAAGAAAGTCATGCGCTATCATACTCTTATAATCTAAATAAGCACGAGGCAACACTGTTTCTTCTTTCTCCTCATGCCTAATAGGTATTTCAAAATGTTCAGCTAGGCGTGAAGCATAAATGCCTCCAAAGATGGGGCCCTTAGTACGGTTCAGACTTAACCGTCTAGCAACAATTCCACCCATACTAACAGAGTTATTACGGTATAAACCATGGAACAAAATAATAATATCAGTAATACTAAGGTTCCCACAGTTCCCGCGTCCAATCAAGCAACGACTAGCAAATAAGGCAAAGTAGCGTAAAACAGGAAAATGTATGCTAGTGATCCTTGCATCAGAAACCTTCCTGGTTTCTCCCACAGTGATAGTGTTAATAAAAGCTTCTACTTCGTTACGGTGGGGTTCATCTAAGGTGCCCTCAAAGGGTATTCTGCAAACCTCATAGAATTCAGCTAATGTCATCTCTTTAACAACGTCATATAAATGAAACTCTACTGTTGGAGGTGATTTCTTAGGGAAAAAGTAGAAGTTTTGCACAAAAGTATTTTTGAGTAAGAGATACTGATGACGTTGGTCGTGGAGGAAGTCGGTGAGGCCAGCATTCTCAATCAATAAATAGAAATCTTCATAAATCCTAGCTCTCCTCAAGAAGTCATCGGAAGGCCATTCACACGGCCGGACCTCCGTGGTGCGAGGCAAATTAAATTTGGTCCTCTGCTCTTCTTCCTTTTGTTTTTCCTTCGAGCTTCGACTCGACGAGCCCCTCAAAAGTCTCTTCATTATTTTCAAGGAACAATCTCCCCAAGTAGTTTTGCGAGAGGTGCTTTGAGCAAGGAGATCGAAAATCACAGCAACGGGGGCTGGAATTCATGCTTGAGTTGGTTTTTCGTGTTTGTGTGAAGCAGAGGAAAAAGATGGGTGCAAGGATAAGTGGAGGAGGGCCACTGTGGGCCCACGAGGTAGGGGCGCGCCCTCCACCCTCGTGGCCAAGTGGCAGCTCCCCCCCACGGTAATTTTTGCACAGTAAATATTCCCGAAAAAATCATATTAAATTGGCATGGCATTCTGAGGACTTTTATTTTCGGGATATTTTTATATTGCACAGATAAGTCAGGAGACAGACAGAAAAATACTATTTTATTTTATTTCTACTAAATAACAGAAAATATAAAGAGGGTACAGAAGGTTTGTGCTTCTAGTTTCATCCATCTCGTGATCATCACAATGAACCCACTAACAAGGTTGATCAAGTCTTGTTAACAAACTCATTCCGAATAATCATGGAACCGGAGAAATTTCGAATAACACTAAGTTACCTCAACGGGGATATGAAAATCCCCAACAATAAGAATATCATACTTTTTCATGACAGTAGGGAGAGGAAATTCAAAACCTCCAAATATAATCGATGGAATTTTTCCAATAGAGTTGATACTACAAACTTGAGGTTGTTTCCTCGGATAATGTACCGTGTGCTCATTGCCATTAACATGAAAAGTGACATTGCCTTTGTTGCAATCAATAACAGCCCCTGCAGTATTAACGAAAGGTCTCCCAAGAATAATAGACATACTATCATCCTCGGGAATATCAAGAATAACAAAGTCCGTTAAAATAGTAACGTTTGCAACTACAACAGGCACATCCTCACAAATACCGACAGGTATAGCAGTTGATTTATCAGTCATTTGCAAAGATATTTCAGTAGGTGTCAACTTATTCAAGTCAAGTCTAGGATATAAAGAGAGAGGCATAACACTGACACCGGCTCCAAGATCACATAAAGCAGTTTTAACATAATTTCTCTTAATGGAGCATGGTATAGTAGGTACTCCTGGATCTCCAAGTTTCTTTGGTATTCCACCCTTAAAACTATAATTAGCAAGCATGGTGGAAATTTCAGCTTCAGGTATCTTTCTTTTATTAGTAATGATATCCTTCATATACTTAGCATAAGGATTTGTTTTGAGCACATCAGTTAATCACATACGCAAAAAGATGGGTCTAATCATTTCAGCAAAGCGCTCAAAATCCTCATCATCCTTTTTCTTGGATGGTTTCGGAGGAAAAGGCATGGGTTTCTGAACCGATGGTTCCCTTTCCTTACCATGTTTCCTAGCAACGAAGTCTCTTTTGTCATAACGTTGATTCTTTGATTGTGTGTTATCAAGATCAACAACAGGTTCAACTTCTACATCATTATCATTACTAGGTTGAGCATCAACATGAACATTATCATTAACATTATCACTAGGTTCATGTTCATCACCTGATTATGTTCTACCATCAGAAATAGAGATATCATTCGGATTCTCAGGTGGTTCAGCAATAGGTTCACTAGAAGTTTGCAAAGTCCTATCATTTTTCTTTTTCTTTCTTTTAGAAGAACTAGGTACATCAATATTATTTCTCTGAGAATCTTGCTCGATTATCTTAGGATGGCCTTCAGGATACAAAGGTTCCTGAGTCATTCTACCAGTTCTAGTAGACACTCTAACAGCATAATCATTTTTCTTACTATTCATTTCATCAAGCACTTCTTTCTGAGCTTTAAGTACTTGTTCTACTTGAGTGGTAACCATAGAAGCATGTTTGCTAACAAGTTTAAGTTCACCTCTAATATCAGCCATATAATCACCCAAGCATTTAATCATAAAGGTATTCTGTTTTAATTGTCTACCAAAATAAGCACTAAAGTCATCTTGCTTAAACATAAAGTCATCAAACTCATCCAAGCACTGACTAGCAATTTTAGTAGGGGGGACTTCAGCTTTATCATATCTATAGAGAGAATTTACCTTTACTACCTATGTCGGAATATCGGGAGGTTCTTCAGTAAATAAGTAATTGAGATCATATACTTCTTCAACAGGCGGTAAATTAAGACCATGTATTTCTTCAATAGGCGGTAAATTCTTAACATCTTCAGCTTTAATACCTTTTTCTTTCATAGATTTCTTTGCCTCTTGCATATCTTCGGGACTGAGAAATAGAACACCTCTCTTCTTCGGAGTTGGTTTCGGAATAGGCTCAGTAATTGGATCTGGAGCTGGCTCAGAAGGTGGCTCAGGAGGTGCCCAATTATTTTCATTTGTCAACATATTATTCAATAGAATTTCAGCTTCATCCGGTGTTCTTTCCCTGAAAAGAGAACCAGCACAACTATCCAGGTAATCTCTGGAAGCATCAGTTAGTCCATTATAAAAGATATCAAGTATTTCAGGTTTCTTAAGAGGATGATCAGGCAAAGCATTAAGTAACTTGAGAAGCCTCCCCCAAGCTTGTGGGAGACTCTCTTCTTTAATTTGCACAAAGTTGTATATTTCCCTCAAAGCAGCTTGTTTCTTATGAGCAGGGAAATATTTAGCAGAGAAGTAATAAATCATATCCTGGGGACTTTGCACACAACCAGGATCAAGAGAATTAAACCATATCTTAGCATCACCCTTTAATGAGAACGGAAATATTTTGAGTAAATAAAGGTAGCGCGATCTCTCATTATTAGTAAACAGGGCAGCTATATCATTTAACTTAGTAAGATGTGCCACAACAATTTCAGATTCATAGCCATAAAAAGGATCAGATTCAACCAAAGTAATTATATCTGGATCAACAGAAAAATCATAATAATCCTTATCGGAAACACAAATAGGTGAAGTTGCAAAAGCAGGGTCGGGTCTCATTCTATCTCTAAAAGATTCTTTACTCCATTTAACTAGCAACCTCTTAAGTTCATATCTATCCTGGCAAGCAAAAATAGCTGCAGAAGATAGCGCATCAAAAAGATAACCCTCGGGAATAGCAGGCATATTCTCATCATCACTATCATCATCGTATTCAGGTTCAATAATTTCTCTTTCTCTAGACCTAGCAATTTTCTCATCAAGAAATTCACCAAGGGGCACAGTAGTATCAAGCATAGAAGTGGTTTCATCATAAGTATCATGCATAGCAGAAGTGTCATCATCAATAACATGCGACATATCAGAATACATAGCAGTAGCAGGTTTAGGTGTCGCAAGCTTACTTATAACAGAAGGAGAATCTAGTGCAAGGCTAGATGGCAGTTCCTTACCTCCCCTCGTAGTTGAGGGCAAAATAGTAGTTCGATCATCTTTCAAGTTCTTCATAGTGTCCAGCAGATATAAATCCCAAGTGACTCAAAGAATAGAGCTATGCTCCCCGGCAACGGCGCCAGAAAAAGGTCTTGATAACCCACAAGTATAGGGGATCGGAACAGTTTTCGAGGGTAGAGTATTCAACCCAAATTTATTGATTCGACACAAGGGGAGCCAAAGAATATTCTCAAGTATTAGCAGCTGAGTTGTCAATTCAACCACACCTGGAAACTTAGTATCTACAGCAAAGTGTTTAGTAGCAAAGTAATATGATAGTGGTGGTAACGGTAACAAAAGTAAAGACAGCAAAAGTAATGTTTTTGGTATTTTGTAGTGATTGTAACAGTAGCAACGGAAAAGTAATAAGCGAGAACCAGTATATGGAAAACTCGTAGGCACCGGATTAGCGATGGATAATTATGCCGGATGCGGTTTGTCATGTAACATTCATAACATAGGGTGACACAGAACTAGCTCCAATTCATCAATGTAATGTAGGCATGTATTCCGTATATAGTCATACGTGCTTATGGAAAAGAACTTGCATGACATCTTTTGTCCTACCCTCCCATGGCAGCGGGTTCCTATTGGAAACTAAGGGATATTAAGGCCTCCTTTTAATAGAGAACCGGAACAAAGCATTAGCACATAGAGAATACATGAACTCCTCAAACTATGGTCATCACCGGGAGTGGTCCCGATTATTGTCACTTCGGGGTTGCCGGATCATAAAACATAGTAGGTGACTATAGACTTGCAAGATAGGATCAAGAACACACATATATTCGTGAAAACAAAATAGGTTCAGATCTGAAATCATGGCACTCGGGCCCTAGTGACAAGCATTAAGCATAGCATAGTCATAGCAACATCAATCTCAAAACATAGTGGATACTAGGGATCAAACCCTAACAAAACTAACTCGATTACATGATAAATCTCATCCAACCCATCACCTTCCAGCAAGCCTACGATGGAATTACTCACGCACGGCGGTGAGCATCATGAATTTGGTGATGGAGGATGGTTGATGATGATGACGGCGACGAATCCCCCTCTCCGGAGCCCCGAACGGACTCCAGATCAGCCCTCCCGAAAGAGATTAGGGCTTGGCGGTGGCTCCGTATCGTAAAACACGATGATTTCTTCTCTCTGATTTTTTTCTCCCCGAAAGCCAATATATGGAGTTGGAGTTGGCGTCGGAGGGCCACCAGGGGGCCCTTGAGGTAGGGGGCGCGCCCAGGGGGCGCCCCCCACCCTCGTGAGCAGGGTGTGGGCCCCCTGGTCTTCATCTTTGGCGAGGATTTTTTATTGTTTTCTCTAAGGTGCTCCGTGGAGTTTCAGGTCATTCTGAGAACTTTTATTTTCTGCACATAAAGCAACACCATGGCAATTCTGCTGAAAACAGCGTCAGTCCGGGTTAGTTCCATTCAAATCATACAAGTTAGAGTCCAAAACAAGGGCAAAAGTGTTTGGAAAAGTAGATACGACGGAGACGTATCATTTAGCCTCTACGATCTCGTGGTAGATCAACTCTTGTAATACTCATATCATCAAGATCAATCAAGCAGGAAGTAGGGTATTACCTCCATAAAGAGGGCCCGGACCTAGGTAAACATTGTGTCCCCCGCCTCTTGTTACCATTAGCCTTAGATGCATAGTTCGGGACCCCCTGCCCGAGATCCACCGGTTTTGACACTGACAGTGCCCTAGACCTCCACCGACCTCAACTCCAACTTTATATATTCATGTTTGGGGAGAAAAAAAATCAGGGAGAAGGATTCATCATGTATTACGATATGGAGCCGCCGCCAAGCCCTAATCTTCCTCGGGAGGGCCGATTTGGAGTCCGTTGGGGCTCCGGAGAGGGGAATCCATCGCCATCGTCATCATCTACCATCCTCCATCACCAATTTCATGATGCTCACCGCTGTGCGTGAGTAATCCCGTCATAGGCTTGCTGGACGGTGATGGGTTGGATGAGATTTACCATGTAATCGAGCTAGTTTTGTTAGGGTTTGATCCCTAGTATCCATTATGTTCTAAGATTGATGTTGCTATGACTTTGCCATGCTTAATGCTTGTCACTAGGGCCCGAGTGCCATGATTTCAGATCTGAACCTATTATGTTTTCATGAATATATGCGAGTTCTTTATCCTATCTTGCAAGTCTATAGTCACCTACTATGTGTTATGATCCGGCAACCCCGAAGTGACAATAATCGGGACCACTCCCAGTGATTACTGTAGTTTGAGGAGCTCATGTATTCACTAAGTGCTAATGCTTTGGTCCGGTACTCTGTTAAAAGGAGGTATTAATATTCCTTAGTTTCCAATAGGACCCCGCTGCCACGGGAGGGTAGGAAAAAGATGTCATGCAAGTTCTTTTCCATAAGCATGTATGCCTATATTCGGAATACATGCCTACATTACATTGATGAACTGGAGCTAATTCTGTGTCATCCTATGTTATAACTGTTGCATGATGAATTGCATCCGACATAATTATCCATCATTGATCCATTGCCTACGAGCTTTTCACATATTGATCTTTGCTTAGTTACTTTTCCGTTGCCACTGTTACGATTGCTACAAAACTGCTACTGTTACTTTTGCCACCATTACCGTTACCTCCATACTACTTTGCTACCAAATACTTTGCTACAGATATTAAGTCTTTCAGGTGTGGTTGAATTGACAACTCGGCTGCTGATACTTGAGAATATTCTTTGGCTCCCCTTGTGTCGAAACAATAAATTTGGGTTGAATACTCTACCCTCGAAAACTGTTGCGATCCCCTATACTTGTGGGTTATCACCGTCGAAGACCTAGCTTCGGGCCCCAATGCGGAAGCAGTGTTCGGATGCCAAGAGTCACTCTTGGCCAAACCCTCTCCTCATGACACGCCTCCGGCCTTGAGCCCCAGTGACAGGTCGATGTTCAGAAGCCAGGAATCATCGCTGGCCAAACTCCCCCTCATCAACTCGGCTTCGAGCCCTGATAACCCACAAGTATAAGGGATAGTTGTAGCCTCTTTCGATAAGTAAGAGTGTCGAACCCAACAAGGAGCTAAAGGTAGAACAAATACTCTCTCAAGTCCTATCGGCCACTGATACGACTCTACGCACGCTTGACGTTCGCTTTACCTAGAACAAGTATGAAACTAGAAGTACTTGTAGGTGTTGTTGGATAGGTTTGCAAGAAAGTAAAGAACACGTAAATAAAAGCTAGGGGCTGTTTAGATAAAGAAGCAATAAAGTAAATATAGCGAGTGTGGAAAAGTGGTGGTAGGAGTTGTGGAATTGTCCCTAGGCAATTGACTACGTTACTAGACCGGTAATCACTATATTTGAGGGAGAGGCATAAGCTAACATACTTTCTCTACTTGGATCATATGCACTTATGATTGGAACTCTAGCAAGCATCCGGAAATACTAAAGATTCATTAAGGTAAAACCCAACCATAGCATTAAAGTATCGAGTCCCCTTTATCCCATACGCAAACAACCTACTTACTCGGGTCTGTGCTTCTGTCACTCACGCCACCCACCATAAGCAAATCATAAACATATTGCAAACCCTACAGCGGGAATCCCTCACGATTGTGTGACACGGAGGGCACAATAGGACAGCACCAATAATAAAACATGCAACTCAAACCAATCATAGAAATTCATCAATCACCGATAGGACAACAAAAATCTACTCAGACATCATAGGATGGCAACACATCATTGGATAATAATATGAAGCATAAAGCACCATGTTCAAGTAGAGGGTACAGCGGGTTGCGAGAGATTGTACCGCTGTAGATAGAGGGGGGAAAGTGATGGATATGTTGGTGAAGATGGCGGAGGTGTTGGTGAAGATCGCGGTGATGATGATGGCCCCCGGCGATGTTCCGGCACCACCGGAAGCAAGGGGGAGAGAGCCCCCCTTCTTCTTCTTCTTCCTTGACCTTCTCCCTAGATGGGAGAAGGGTTTCCCCTCTGGTCCTTGGCTCCCATGGCTTGGGAGGGGCAAGAGCCCCTCCGAGATTGGATCTATCTCTCTGTTTCTGCGTTCTCTGATTCTACCCCTTCACCGTTTCCTTTATATCTGGAGATCCGTAACTCCGATTGGGGTGAATCATTCGCCCAGATCTTTCACATAAAATTAGCTTTCTTGCGCCAGAAGGACAGCGTCCACCGCCTTGCGGGTGGACCACGAGGGTCAGGGGCGCGCCTGGGGGGGGGGGGGTAGGGCGCGCCCCCTACCTCGTTACCACCTCGGACACCGTCTCGCGTTGATTTTACTTCCCAAAAATCATAACAACAACAAGAACAAAGCCTTTAGTCCCAAACAAGGTTGGGTAGGCTAGAGGTGAAACCCATAAGATCTCGCAACCAACTCATGGCTCTGGCACATGGATAGCAAGCTTCCACGCACCCATGTCCATAGCTAGCTCTTTGTCAATACCCCAATCCTTCAGGTCTCTCTTAACGGACTCCTCCCATGTCAAATTCGGTCGACCCCGCCCTCTCTTGACATTCTCCGCACGCTTTAGCCGTCCTCTATGCACTGGAGCTTCTGGAGGCCTGCGCTGAATATGCCCAAACCATCTGACAATGTTGGACAAGCTTCTCCTCAATTGGTGCTACCCCAACTCTATGTCGTATATCATCATTCCGAACTCGATCCTTCCTCATGTGGCCACACATCCATCTCAACATACGAATCTCCGCCACACCTAACTGTTGAACATGTCGCCTTTTAGTCGGCCAACATTCCGCGCCATACAACATTGCGGGTCAAACCGCCGTCTTGTAGAACTTGCGTTTTAGCTTTTGTGGCACTCTCTTGTCACAGAGAATGCCAGAAGCTTGGCGCCACTTCATCCATCCGGCTTTGACTCGATGGTTCACATCTTCATCAATACCCCCATCCTCCTGCAACATTGACCCCAAATACTGAAAGATGTCCTTCCGAGGTACCACCTGGCCATCAAGGCTAATCTCCTCCTCCTCACACCTAGTAGTACTGAAACCGCACATCATGTACTCGTTTTTAGTTCTACTAAGCCTAAGCCCTTTCGATTCCAAGGTTTGTCTCCATAACTCTAATTTCCTATTTACCCCCGACTGACTATCGTTAACTAGCACCACATCATCCGCAAAGAGCATACACCATGGGATATCTCCTTGTATATCCCTTGTGACCTCATCCATCACCAATGCAAAAAGATAAGGGCTCAAAGCTGACCCCTGATGCAGTCCTATCTTAATCGGGAAGTCATCGGTGTCGACATCACTTGTTCGAACACTTGTCACCACATTATCGTACATGTCCTTGATGAGGGTAATGTACTTTGCTGGAACTTTGTGTTTCTCCAAGGCCCACCACATGACATTCTGCGGTATCTTATCATAGGCCTTCTCCAAGTCAATGAACACCATATGCAAGTCCTTCTTTTGCTCCCTATATCTCTCCACAAGTTATCGTACCAAGAAAATGGCTTCCATGGTCGACCTTCCAGGCATGAAACCAAACTGATTTTTGGTCACGCTTGTCATTCTTCTTAAGCGGTGCTCAATGACTCTCTCCCATAGCTTCATTGTATGGCTCATCAGCTTAATTCCACGGTAATTAGTACAACTTTGGACATCCCCCTTGTTCTTGAAGATTGGTACTAATATACTCTGTCTCCATTCTTCTGGCATCATGTTTGCCCGAAAAATGAGGTTGAAAAGCTTGGTTAGCCATACTATCGCTATGTCCCCAAGACCTTTCCACACCTCAATGGGGATACAATCAGGGCCCATCACCTTGCCTCCTTTCATCCTTTTTAAAGCCTCCTTCACCTCAGACTCCTGGATGCGCCGCACAAAACGCATGCTGGTCTCATCAAAGGAGTTGTCCAGTTCAATGGTAGAACTCTCATTCTCCCCATTGAACAACTTGTCGAAGTACTCCCTCCATCTATGCTTAATCTCCTCATCCTTCACCAAGAGTTGGCCTGCTCCGTCCTTGATGCATTTGACTTGGCCAATATCCCTCGTCTTCCTCTCCCGGATCTTAGCCATCTTATAGATGTCCCTTTCACCTTCCTTCGTGCCTAACCGTTGGTAGAGGTCCTCATATGCCCGACCCCTTGCTTCACCAATAGCTCGCTGTCACACCCTAGCTAGTCATGCATTAGAGTGTTGCATCATGTTTACTCTTTCATCAGAAACTTGAAATGGGGATGACAGAACCCCCAGTCCCCTCTGAAACCAACTAGGGTTTACTAAAATAATTTTCAATGAACCTGAAATGCCCTTCTAAAATGCCCATCATTTTGTCTTGGTTCAGAACCTCTGCCAAAAGTGGTGCACATTTTCCTAGGCCATCTTAGGGTTTTTGAATTAATTCATAAATATTTGAATTTGGGCATTTAAAATTATATAAAATATTTAAATGCTCAAATACCTCCAAACTAAAATGTTTCATGTTGGAAATAATCCAACTATGGACCAGGAGTGATTTGGTGATTTTTGAAGTTGCCTAGGTATTTTATTAAATTCAACAAAGTTGCAGATATATTAAATAAAAACAGAAACAGAAAATAAATAAAGGGAGAAACTTACCTGGGCTCCTCCCTGTGCAGCCCAGCCAGCTGGCCGGCCCAGCCAGCAGGCGGCCCAGCCCGCCTCCCTCCTCTGTCGTCTTCGTCCCGACAGAGGGAGGGGAGTGTGGCCGGCGCGCGCGCGCGCCACCGCGCCACGCCACCTCTCTCCCTGCCTGCCTGCCCTCCCCTCCTCGCCTCGATGCCTGGACGACGCCACGCCTCCCCCCCTGCTCTCTCTCACTCTCCCCCGACTCTCCCCTCCACTCCCTCGCTCTCTCTCTCACACGGCCGAACACCACCGTCGCCGCCGTTCGCCATAGCAGCCATCTCCGGCCACCCCTCGCTCCCCCGACTAGCTCAGGAGCTCCGCCACAACCTCCTCTTCCTCCCCACCGCTCCACGGGCCTCCGGAAGCCCTGCATCGCCGTCACGTCGCCGTTCCCCTCTTCGGGCTCCGATCATCGTCGCCGTCGAATTCGTCGTCTCCAGCGCGTCCCCGAGCCCGCTAACCACCTCTGCAGCTCCGCGGTGAGCCCCGGATCGTTTCCCCCTTCTCCCTGGTCTCTCCCGACCTCTAGGCCCTAGCCCCACTCTGGCCGAGAGCTCCACGCCGCCGGCGATGTCGCCGTCGTGGCCACGGTCGCCGTAGCGCCCAACTGAGCACACCATCGTGCTCCACACCTCACTAGGAGCACGTAGCACACACCAACACCTCCCCTAACGCCCTGCAACGCCGATTCCGACCGCACCCGAACTCCGGCCGCCGCAGCCGAGCTCGCCGCCGTCAACTCCGGCCACCCCGAGCCCAACCACCACCACCAATAGTCGCGGCTCAACCTCAGCAACACGTAGATGCCTTCCGTCGTCCATTTGGTTGCCGGAATGGCAAAAAGCACTTTCGCCGCCGTCTCGGGCCTCGCCGGCGTCATGTCGCCGGTGGGGTTTGACTTGTCCGACCTGGGGTTTGACCCCGAGGGTCACTGACGCGTGGGCCCTGTCGGTCAGATGGTTAGATTAGCGCTAACCACTGTTAGTTAACCCCTGACACTGACCAGTGGGCCCCAGCGCCACTAATTAGAAATTAGAATTAATTTAACCCTGTTTAACCCCCCTGTCACTGACGTGTGGGCCCCACACGTCAGGTTTGACTCCAGCCAGCCGCAGTTGACCACTGACGTCATGCTGACGTCATGCTGGCGCAATAACTATAATTTCTGGATTTAATTTAAATCAGGAAATTCCAGAATATTATTTAAACTTCAAAAATTCATAACTTTTATTCTGTAACTCCAAATTGGACAAATTATATATGAAAAATGATCAGAAAAATCCAATCTATCCATCTGTACTATTTTCATGCATGATCAAACAAGTTAAATTGATGTTTTAAGCAGAACAAGGAAAAGCACTTTAAAAGGCCATATTTGAATTTGAAATTTGAATCCTTGATTCAAATTTGTTCAAACCCTTCTGGTTTTAGTTGCATTAGCCCAATACACTCATTTTGCCATGTCTCATGCATGCATCATATTGTTGCATACTGTTTGGTAATGTTTGTGAATCGGTGCTCTCTGCGGCAGGTTCTGTCCCCGAAGAGTACCGTGATTACCCTAACGAAGAACCGTATCAGTGCATCGAACCATCAGGCAAGCAACCAACCATTTGATCATATCGATACAATCCCATGTTCTCGCTCCTGCTCTCTTTTACTGCATTAAGACAACGCGTTTCAAACTGCTGTGTGCTACGGTAGTTGAACCCATTTCCTCTGCATGACCTGTCATTGCCACAGTAACTAGATGAAACCCACTAGCATGTGTAGGAGTTGTTTGAGCCATATGTATGTGTTGTTCCTACCTTGCCATGCCTGCTATGCTTAGAGTCGTGTCAGGTCTGGTTCATCTGGGTGATGGGCTAGAGTGAAATGTTTATGTCGATAATGAGAGTGGTGTGGTGAACACGATTTGGTAAAGGTATCGATGAGAGGCCATGTAGGAGTACATGGTGGGTTGTTTCATTGAAGCCGACCTTAAGCACTGAGATCTGTATGTGTGATTTAAGAATCAGCTACTACCATGCATTGGGCCCGAAACCAATGGACCCTCTCGGCTTCTTATTCACCCTAGTTCTCCGTCCAGGAGTTGCAAGTAGTTTCTGGTGTTTGTAGCCTACTAGAGGCCGTGGACAGCCCTGACCGTAGGGGTGGGCTGTGATGCGGTAGGTACGTGGCACGGTGTACCGAATACCCGTTAGGTATCTCGGGAACCCTGTTCACATCGTTCGGGGCTGTATGGGAAACCTCGGCCGGACTCCCTGCGGATGGAACCTGGATAGGCGATAAACCTGGACTGGAGGCTTAGGTGATTAGGTAGGTCGTGGCCGACACCCACGTTGGGCTTCCGCTTGAAGGTTGCCGAGTACATGTCGTGTAAACGAGGGTAAGTGGTGAGAGCGTGTATGAAGAAGTACACCCCTGCAGGGTTAACATGATCTATTCGAATAGCCGCGTCCGCGGTAAAGGACTACTTGGTTGCCTATACAGTTCATAGACAAGTAAATGGAAACTGCTAAAAGCTTCAAGATAAGTGTGAGTGCCGAGGATGGCTCTTCCGTAGGAAGACGGAGGTGGATCCTCGGTAGTGTATTGAATTGGTGAGTAGTGGACTCGTGTGCGCAAAACCATTTCAAGTTGGAGTATCGTAGGATAGTCTAGCCAAGAGTCAAAGCTGGCTTGCTGCAATAACTCCACCAACCCTTCTTGATAACATGCATGTATGTAGGATCTGATGTAAGTCTTGCTGAGTACCTTTGTACTCATGTTGCTATAATCTACATTTTTACAGAAGACGCTGCAACCCCTTCTGATGGGTTCTATGTAGACGTTGACATCAACGAGTAGGCTAAAGACCCAGGTGGTGACCCTGAGCTTGTGAAGGACCACGTAGTATAGCTAGGCTTTCCAAGCCTCTTTTATTTTATTAGTTGTCTGTACTCAGACAAGTTACTTCCGCTGCTGGTTTGTATGACTGTATGACTTGTATGTTGGGTCGTGAGACCCGTACCTTTGTGTATGTTATGTATGGCTCCCTGAGCCCTAAATAAAGTACTTGAGTCGTAGAGTCATGTTGTGATGCTTCGTCGTATTTGCACATATCGAGCATATTGTGTGTATGACTGAAATGCTTGGTATGTGTGGGATCTGACTATCTAGTTGTTTATCTTTAGTAGCCTCTCTTACCGGGAAATGTCTCCTAGTGTTACCGCTGAGCCATGGTAGCTTGCTACTGCTCTGGAACACTTAGGCTGGCCGGCATGTGTCCTTCCTCGTTCCTGTGTCTGTCCCTTCGGGGAAATGTCACGCTTTGAGTACCGGAGTCCTGTTAGCCTGCTACAGCCCGGTTTACCGGAGTCCTGCTAGCCCAGTGCTACAGCCCGGACCCACTTGCTGATGACCGACACGTTCGAGGCTGGGTCATGGATGCCTGTCCCTGTAAGTCTGTGCCACTTTGGGTTTACGACTAGTCATGTCAGCCCGGGCTCTTTATCATATGGATGCTAGCGACACTATCATATACGTGAGCCAAAATGCGCAAACGGTCCCGGGCAAAGGTAAGGCGACACCCGTGGGAATACCGTGCGTGAGGCCGCAAAGTGATATGAGGTGTTACCGGCTAGATCGATGTGACATCGAGTCGGGGTCCTGACACTCGCTTTGTCAAATGTCTCAAAATCCTTCTTGAGCATTTACAGCTGTTATGTTGCCGAAATTTTGCTAGAAATTCTAATGCCTTTGCATTATGATTGTGCTTTCAGATGGCCACTCGCGACCTCAATCAAGTGGTTTTCCTGACTTGATGCCTAGATGTACCCGGCCATACTGCCAAGTTGGTCAGGGTAATGACTGAGGCTGGATACCGCTGGTATCCTGAGTACACGGTCGAAGAGCAATTCTGAGACTTTAATCAAAGCCAGTATCTCTGCACTGTCAGGATATTTCCATCTTATCCTGGATCCACCGAGCCTCTTCACTGCTCTTATGGACTCGGGGTTACCATTGAGATGGCTGTGCAGGACGCCGCCTACTCTATGATGACCATTATGCGAGTCAGATCTGGTATATTTCGGGACTCTGATTTCCGGTATATGCCAGGATCACTTCCGGGAGCACAAGGGTATCTCCAGGCTATCTATGCTGACCCCACCCAGGAGGATTCACGGACTCACACCACTGCCGAGATGCTCGAGGATAAGGACCGTGAAAATCGGGCCTTGAGGTTAGAGCTCTTCAATACCCGTGCTGACCACTGGGCCACTTTGACTCGGTTCGCACCGGCGGTGCAAGCTGGATATTCAGATATGCGCGATCTCTATCCTGTGAGATCCGCTCTGCCAGACGTGATGGTTTGGCGTGATGTAGGAGGCATCACCCCACCTCGCGGTCCCCGCAGGCCACCGTTTGTTGGTCCAAGGCCTCATCCTAGCCCCTATGGTCCACAAGCTCCGCGAGATCGTCTGTTTCCGGATGATCATGTTGAGCTCCCAGGCTATGGAGGTGACTTTTACGAGGACTACTACGGATCGGTCTGAGTTAGTGGTAGTATCACTAGTTCGCACTAGCTGTGTCGTCTATCGTCCCGCGTGACTCGTGGGATATGACCTAGTTTGTACTCCTTCCGGAGGTGTAGAAAAATAATGTATAGGAGCTTGGAATGCCTCCGATGAGATGTAATCCTCTTCTCACCGTAATAGTACTTTGTTTGGTCTTGTACTAAACCCTGTATGGTGTGTATGACGATGGAATAAAGAAGCAGTTTCTGTATCTACCATGTCATACGGATGATCATCTTGCATTTCGAGTTATTCCTTACATTTTATCCTATGTCGGAATCTTATCATCCTGACTAAATCATTGTCTTGTTTACCTAGGATGGTCAACACGCGCGCTAACCCTGCTTCTCAAGAGCAGGCCGAAGGCAGTGAAGCCAGGAATGAAAATCTGCCTCATCCTCCTTCACTAGCCGAGGTTATGATGGAAGCTGAGAGAAACAAGCGGGAGACCAACCGTTTGTTGGAGCGTATTGAACAGAACACAGCACACCATCAGAGGACTAACGTGGTGTCACTCAGTGATTTTATCAAATTACATCCACCCACGTTCCACCACTCCGTCGAGCCTCTCGACGCTGATGACTGGCTTCGCAGTATCTCTCACAAACTGCGTTCCGCGCTGGTAGCGGAGGCTGACAAGGTCACCTTTGCTGCATATCATCTTGAAGGCCCTGCCAGTCTGTGGTGGGAGAATTATGGAGCTATGCGCCCAGCGGGCCATGTTACTACTTGGGCTGAATTCAGCGAGGCTTTCCGTGAACATCACATTCCGGAGGGTCTCATGGACCGTAAACGTGAAGAATTTTGCAGTTTCACCCAAGGCCGACTGTCTGTGGATGCTTACAGCAGGGAGTTTGGTAACCTCGCACGATATGCAACCGAGGAAGTTTCTACTGACGCCAAGAAGCAAGCAAGGTTCCGTAAGGGCCTTAGTCCTGAGCTTCGCCGCGACCTCCGTCTGCATGAGTGCACAACTTTTCAGAAACTTGTCAACAAAGCCATCAGTGCCGAAACTGGTCAGACTGACTATGACGCAACACGCAAGCATGGCCGTGACATGGGTTCCTCATCCGGTGCTGGTCCTCAGAAGCGTCGCGTGTGGGTACCCAACACCGCCCTGCCACCCAGGTTCACACCGAGACCATCCTTCCAGGCGCCTCGCCCTGTTCAACAGTCTGCACCGGCCAAGCCCTATGGGGGTCCACCTACCAATGCTCCTCCACGTACCAGTTCCGTGACTTGTTTCAAGTGTGGGGAATCTGGCCACTATATGCGTGAGTGTCCCCAGACCAACCCCAATCAATCTGTTAAAGCTGTTGGCCGTGGTAAGCCGACCGGAAAAATATTCCACGCCAAGCCGGTCACCGCTTCACGTGGCCATGTCAACTGTATCTCTGCCGAAGAAGCTCAAGAGGATCCCAACGTCGTTCTCGGTACGCTTCTTGTTAATTGCCACCCGGCATCTGTTCTTTTCGATACAGGAGCCTCTCATTCTTTTATATCTGAAAAGTATGCTCGCTTGCATAACGTCGCATTCGGTGATATGCCAACCTCTATGGTAATTCAAACTCCGGGATCCAAATGGCAAACTTCTAGAGTAAGCCATGGAAATGAAATCCAAGTCGACAGACTTGTTTTCCTCGCGTCTTTGATAGCCCTTAAATCTTCAGATATTAATATCATTTTGGGTATGGACTGGATGTCAGCTCATCAAGCCAAAATTGATTGCTTCTCTAGGACTGTTCAACTCACTCACCCTTCGGGCAAGATAGTCAATGTCTTGACCCGAATAGCCAAGCGACAATTATATTCTCTTAACGCCAGCCCTTTGCCAGACCTTGAGGACGTTCCGGTAGTCCGTGACTTCCCGGATGTCTTTCCAGAGGAATTGCCAGGTGTTCCACCTGACAGGGATGTTGAGTTTGTAATAGACCTCATCCCCGGAACCGTTCCGATTGCTAGAAGACCTTATAAGATGGCACCCCTAGAGCTAGCCGAGCTTAAGAAACAACTCGATGAGTCCTTGAAAAAGGGTTTCATCCGACCTAGCTCGTCTCCGTGGACTTGCCCCGTCCTATTCGTCAAGAAGAAGGATGGTACGGACCGGATGGTTGTAGATTACCGACCTGTCAATTTGGTCACGATCAAGAACAAATATCCGCTCCCCAGGATCAACGACCTGTACGATCAGCTCGCTGGATCCTCAGTCTTTTCCAAGATGGATTTGAGGTTGGGCTACCATCAAATCAAAATCGGAAATGGGGACATTCCTAAAACGGCCTTTGTTACTCGTTATGGCCAATACGAGTACACCGTCATGTCCTTCGGTTTAACCAACGCTCCAGCCACCTTTTCTCGGTTAATGAACTCAATCTTCATGGAGTATTTGGATAAATTCGTCGTGGTTTACCTTGATGATATACTCATCTACTCCAAGAACGAGGAAGAACATGCCGAACATCTAAGGCTAGTGTTGCAGAAACTTCGAGAGCATCGCCTTTATGCCAAATTTTCTAAATGTGAATTCTGGTTGTCAGAAGTGACCTATCTGGGTCATGTAATATCTGGTAAAGGTATTGCTGTTAACCCTGAGCGAGTTCAAGCCGTCCTTAATTGGACTCCACCTGAATCGGTCTAGCAAGTTCGGAGTTTTCTGGGCTTAGCGAGCTATTGTCGTCGCTTTGTCGAGAACTTCTCCAAAGTTGCCAAACCTCTAACCGAACTCCTCAAGAAAGATAAGAAGTTCGAATGGACTCCACAATGTGAGCACAGCTTTCAGGAACTGAAAAGACGCCTGACCTCTGCTCCCGTACTGGTACCGCCAGACTTCTCCAAGGACTTTGTTATCTACTGCGACGCCTCGCGACAAGGACTAGGTTGCATTCTCATGCAAGATCGACACGTAATTGCTTACGCTTCACGGCAATTGCACCCACATGAGGAGAATTATCCTACTCATGATCTAGAGCTTGCAGCCGTAGTCTATGCACTTAAGACCTGGCGACATTACCTCCTCGGTAATCGTTGCGAAATTTTCACTGATCACCAAAGTCTGAAGTACATTTTCACCCAACCGGATCTGAATCTCAGGCAAAGACGTTGGGTTGAGTTGATCACATACTTCGACTTAGGGATAACCTACACCCCAGGGAAAGCCAACGTTATGGCTGATGCGCTAAGTCGTAAATCTTATTGTAACAATCTGATGTTACAACAAAGTCAACCGCTTCTCCATGAGGAATTTCGGAAGCTTAACCTTCACATTGTTCCTCAAGGTTTTCTTTCCACCTTGGTGGCAAAACCTACCCTTACGGACCAGATTATCAAAGCACAGAAGGTAGATCCGGGAATCTCCCGCATCAAGAGAAACATTCAGAAAGGAATTGCGAATTGCTTCTCCATTAATGATCAAGGGGTCGTATACTTCGGGAATCGACTAGTGGTTCCCAAAGTGCGAAACCTGAGGCGATTGATCCTTAAGGAAGCTCATGAATCTCCTCTCACCATTCATCCCGGTAGCACTAAGATGTATCAGGACCTACGCCAGAGGTTTTGGTGGACTAGAATGAAGAGAGAAATTGCTCAGTATATTGCTAATTGCGACGTCTGTCGTCGTGTAAAAGCAGAGCATCAACGGCCTGCTGGCACCCTTCAACCCCTAGCTATTCCTGAATGGAAATGGGATAAAATTGGTATGGATTTCATTACCGGTTTTCCCAGGACCAAGAGAGGGAATAATGCTATTTTCGTCGTGGTCGATCGTCTTTCCAAAGTAGCCCATTTTTTACCTGTTCGTGAGAGTATAACCGCTAGTCAGCTGGCAGACTTATACATCTCCCGAATAGTGTCTCTCCATGGTGTTCCTTTGGAAATTAACTCGGATCGAGGAAGTCTTTTCACCTCTCAATTTTGGGAAAGTTTCCAAAATGCTATGGGAACCCGTCTCTCCTTTAGCACCGCCTTCCACCCTCAGTCGAGCGGTCAAGTGGAACGCGTCAACCAGATTCTAGAAGACATGCTTCGAGCCTCTGTTATCTCATTCGGAATGGATTGGGAGAAGTGCCTTCCATTTGCCGAATTCGCTTATAACAACAGCTATCAATCTAGCTTGGGTAAAGCCCCTTTTGAAGTTCTCTATGGACGACGGTGTCGAACACCCCTTAACTGGTCAGAGACCGGGGAAAGACAATTCTTTGGCCCGGATATGATTCAGGAAGCAGAAGAACAAGTTCGTATCGTTCGTGAAAAGTTGAAAACAGCTCAATCTCGTCAAAAGAGTCAATATGACCGAAAACATAAGGCTATGACTTTCGAGGTTGACGAGAAGGCTTATCTTCGGGTCACCCCTCTGAAGGGAACCCATCGTTTCGGTATCAAGGGCAAATTGGCTCCTCGTTACATTGGACCTTTTCGCATTATCGCCAGACGAGGAGAAGTTGCCTACCAGCTGGAACTACCTCCGCATCTCTCCAGAGTCCACGATGTCTTCCACGTTTCTCAACTCAGGCGTTGCTTCTCGGATCCTATCCGTGGAGTGGACTACGAAATGCTTGATCTCCAAGATAATCTTACATATCGAGAGTACCCCATTCGTATCCTCGATCAGGCCGAACGTACCACTCGACGTCATAATATCAAGTTTCTCAAGGTTCAATGGTCGCACCATTCTGAGGATGAAGCAACTTGGGAAAGGGAGGATCGTCTTCGACTCGACTACCCCGCCTTCTTCCCGGAGGAACCCAAATCTCGGGACGAGATTCTTTTGAGTGGGGGTGAGTTGTCACACCCTAGCTAGTCATGCATTAGAGTGTTGCATCATGTTTACTCTTTCATCAGAAACTTGAAATGGGGATGACAGAACCCCCAGTCCCCTCTGAAACCAACTAGGGTTTACTAAAATAATTTTCAATGAACCTGAAATGCCCTTCTAAAATGCCCATCATTTTGTCTTGGTTCAGAACCTCTGCCAAAAGTGGTGCACATTTTCCTAGGCCATCTTAGGGTTTTTGAATTAATTCATAAATATTTGAATTTGGGCATTTAAAATTATATAAAATATTTAAATGCTCAAATACCTCCAAACTAAAATGTTTCATGTTGGAAATAATCCAACTATGGACCAGGAGTGATTTGGTGATTTTTGAAGTTGCCTAGGTATTTTATTAAATTCAACAAAGTTGCAGATATATTAAATAAAAACAGAAACAGAAAATAAATAAAGGGAGAAACTTACCTGGGCTCCTCCCTGTGCAGCCCAGCCAGCTGGCCGGCCCAGCCAGCAGGCGGCCCAGCCCGCCTCCCTCCTCTGTCGTCTTCGTCCCGACAGAGGGAGGGGAGTGTGGCCGGCGCGCGCGCGCGCCACCGCGCCACGCCACCTCTCTCCCTGCCTGCCTGCCCTCCCCTCCTCGCCTCGATGCCTGGACGACGCCACGCCTCCCCCCTGCTCTCTCTCACTCTCCCCCGGCTCTCCCCTCCACTCCCTCGCTCTCTCTCTCACACGGCCGAACACCACCGTCGCCGCCGTTCGCCATAGCAGCCATCTCCGGCCACCCCTCGCTCCCCCGACTAGCTCAGGAGCTCCGCCACAACCTCCTCTTCCTCCCCACCGCTCCACGGGCCTCCGGAAGCCCTGCATCGCCGTCACGTCGCCGTTCCCCTCTTCGGGCTCCGATCATCGTCGCCGTCGAATTCGTCGTCTCCAGCGCGTCCCCGAGCCCGCTAACCACCTCTGCAGCTCCGCGGTGAGCCCCGGATCGTTTCCCCCTTCTCCCTGGTCTCTCCCGACCTCTAGGCCCTAGCCCCACTCTGGCCGAGAGCTCCACGCCGCCGGCGATGTCGCCGTCGTGGCCACGGTCGCCGTAGCGCCCAACTGAGCACACCATCGTGCTCCACACCTCACTAGGAGCACGTAGCACGCACCAACACCTCCCCTAACGCCCTGCAACGCCGATTCCGACCGCACCCGAACTCCGGCCGCCGCAGCCGAGCTCGCCGCCGTCAACTCCGGCCACCCCGAGCCCAACCACCACCACCAATAGTCGCGGCTCAACCTCAGCAACACGTAGATGCCTTCCGCCGTCCATTTGGTTGCCGGAATGGCAAAAAGCACTTTCGCCGCCGTCTCGGGCCTCGCCGGCGTCATGTCGCCGGTGGGGTTTGACTTGTCCGACCTGGGGTTTGACCCCCGAGGGTCACTGACGCGTGGGCCCTGTCGGTCAGATGGTTAGATTAGCGCTAACCACTGTTAGTTAACCCCTGACACTGACCAGTGGGCCCCAGCGCCACTAATTAGAAATTAGAATTAATTTAACCCTGTTTAACCCCCCTGTCACTGACGTGTGGGCCCCACACGTCAGGTTTGACTCCAGCCAGCCGCAGTTGACCACTGACGTCATGCTGACGTCATGCTGGCGCAATAACTATAATTTCTGGATTTAATTTAAATCAGGAAATTCCAGAATATTATTTAAACTTCAAAAATTCATAACTTTTATTCTGTAACTCCAAATTGGACAAATTATATATGAAAAATGATCAGAAAAATCCAATCTATCCATCTGTACTATTTTCATTCATGATCAAACAAGTTAAATTGATGTTTTAAGCAGAACAAGGAAAAGCACTTTAAAAGGCCATATTTGAATTTGAAATTTGAATCCTTGATTCAAATTTGTTCAAACCCTTCTGGTTTTAGTTGCATTAGCCCAATACACTCATTTTGCCATGTCTCATGCATGCATCATATTGTTGCATACTGTTTGGTAATGTTTGTGAATCGGTGCTCTCTGCGGCAGGTTCTGTCCCCGAAGAGTACCGTGATTACCCTAACGAAGAACCGTATCAGTGCATCGAACCATCAGGCAAGCAACCAACCATTTGATCATATCGATACAATCCCATGTTCTCGCTCCTGCTCTCTTTTACTGCATTAAGACAACGCGTTTCAAACTGCTGTGTGCTACGGTAGTTGAACCCATTTCCTCTGCATGACCTGTCATTGCCACAGTAACTAGATGAAACCCACTAGCATGTGTAGGAGTTGTTTGAGCCATATGTATGTGTTGTTCCTACCTTGCCATGCCTGCTATGCTTAGAGTCGTGTCAGGTCTGGTTCATCTGGGTGATGGGCTAGAGTGAAATGTTTATGTCGGTAATGAGAGTGGTGTGGTGAACACGATTTGGTAAAGGTATCGATGAGAGGCAATGTAGGAGTACATGGTGGGTTGTTTCATTGAAGCCGACCTTAAGCACTGAGATCTGTATGTGTGATTTAAGAATCAGCTACTACCATGCATTGGGCCCGAAACCAATGGACCCTCTCGGCTTCTTATTCACCCTAGTTCTCCGTCCAGGAGTTGCAAGTAGTTTCTGGTGTTTGTAGCCTACTGGAGGCCGTGGACAGCGCTGACCGTAGGGGTGGGCTGTGATGCGGTAGGTACGTGGCACGGTGTACCGAATACCCGTTAGGTATCTCGGGAACCCTGTTCACATTGTTCGGGGCCGTATGGGAAACCTCGGCCGGACTCCCTGCGGATGGAACCTGGATAGGCGATAAACCTGGACTGGAGGCTTAGGTGATTAGGTAGGTCGTGGCCGACACCCACGTTGGGCTTCCGCTTGAAGGTTGCCGAGTACATGTCGTGTAAACGAGGGTAAGTGGTGAGAGCGTGTATGAAGAAGTACACCCCTGCAGGGTTAACATGATCTATTCGAATAGCCGCGTCCGCGGTAAAGGACTACTTGGTTGCCTATACAGTTCATAGACAAGTAAATGGAAACTGCTAAAAGCTTCAAGATAAGTGTGAGTGCCGAGGATGGCTCTTCCGTAGGAAGACGGAGGTGGATCCTCGGTAGTGTATTGAATTGGTGAGTAGTGGACTCGTGTGCGCAAAACCATTTCAAGTTGGAGTATCGTAGGATAGTCTAGCCAAGAGTCAAAGCTGGCTTGCTGCAATAACTCCACCAACCCTTCTTGATAACATGCATGTATGTAGGATCTGATGTAAGTCTTGCTGAGTACCTTTGTACTCATGTTGCTATAATCTACATTTTTACAGAAGACGCTGCAACCCCTTCTGATGGGTTCTATGTAGACGTTGACATCAACGAGTAGGCTAAAGACCCAGGTGGTGACCCTGAGCTTGTGAAGGACCACGTAGTATAGCTAGGCTTTCCAAGCCTCTTTTATTTTATTAGTTGTCTGTACTCAGACAAGTTACTTCCGCTGCTGGTTTGTATGACTGTATGACTTGTATGTTGGGTCGTGAGACCCGTACCTTTGTGTATGTTATGTATGGCTCCCTGAGCCCTAAATAAAGTACTTGAGTCGTAGAGTCATGTTGTGATGCTTCGTCGTATTTGCACATATCGAGCATATTGTGTGTATGACTGAAATGCTTGGTATGTGTGGGATCTGACTATCTAGTTGTTTATCTTTAGTAGCCTCTCTTACCGGGAAATGTCTCCTAGTGTTACCGTTGAGCCATGGTAGCTTGCTACTGCTCTGGAACACTTAGGCTGGCCGGCATGTGTCCTTCCTCGTTCCTGTGTCTGTCCCTTCGGGGAAATGTCACGCTTTGAGTACCGGAGTCCTGTTAGCCTGCTACAGCCCGGTTTACCGGAGTCCTGCTAGCCCAGTGCTACAGCCCGGACCCACTTGCTGATGACCGACACGTTCGAGGCTGGGTCATGGATGCCTGTCCCTGTAAGTCTGTGCCACTTTGGGTTTACGACTAGTCATGTCAGCCCGGGCTCTTTATCATATGGATGCTAGCGACACTATCATATACGTGAGCCAAAATGCGCAAACGGTCCCGGGCAAAGGTAAGGCGACACCCGTGGGAATACCGTGCGTGAGGCCGCAAAGTGATATGAGGTGTTACCGGCTAGATCGATGTGACATCGAGTCGGGGTCCTGACACTCGCTTTGCGGCCTTCTTCGCCATCTTGTACTTCTCTATGTTGTCTGCACTCCTATCCAGGTATAGGTGTATGAAGCAATCTTTCTTCTCTTTAATCGCCTTCTGGACATCATCATTCCACCACCAGGTATCCTTATTTCGCTTCTCCTTCCCTGGACACTCCAAACTCCTCGAGGCCACCTTACAAATGCAGTTGCCATATTCATCCACACATTGTCCGCATCCCCTCCTTCCTCCAAGGTCCCTCCTTAATTACCCTCTCCTTGAACACCTGAGCTACTCACCCTTGAGCTTCCACCACTTCGTTCTAGCGACTTTGGCATGCTTATCGCCGCTGGACACGAATCGAAACGGAAGTCAGGCAACCACCAGCTATGCTGGGGTACAACACTCTCTCCAGGAATCACCTACAGTCTAGGCACACACGGCTACTTCTCTTCTCGAGAGGATGAAATCAATCTGGCTAGAGTGTTGGCCACTACTAAAAGTCACCAGATGTGATTCTCTCTTTCTAAAGAGGGTGTTAGCTACAATCATGTTGTAGGCTAGAGCAAAGCTTAAGACATCTTCTCCTTCTTGATTCCTGATGCCATAGCCAAAGCCCCCATGCGCCCCTTTCAAAAGCTGTGTTAAATGCACCCACGTGGCCATTGAGGTCTCCACCTATGAAGAGATTCTCACCAATCGGTACACTCCTAACCATGTCTTCCAAGCCTTCCCAGAACTCCCTCTTGGTGTTCTCAATGTGGCCTACTTGCGGGGCATACGCGCTGATAACATTGAGAACCAAGTCCTCAACTACTAGCTTGACCAGGAAAAATCTCCGTCCGTTTTTATCCCGTTTGGACTCCGTTTGATATTGGGTTTCTGCGAAACAAAAAACATGCAACAGACAGGAACTGGCACTGGGCACTGGATCAATAAGTTAGTCCCAAAAATTATATAAAAAGTTGCCAAAAAGTATATGAAAGTGAATAATATTGGCATGGAACAAACAAAAATTATAGATACGACGGAGACGTATCAGCATCCCCAAGCTTAATTCCTACTCGTCCTCGAGTAGGTAAATGATAAAAAGAAATAAGATGTGGAATGCTACCTAGCATAATATTGATCATATGTCTAATCATGGCATGAATATTAAGACATGAGTGATTCAAAGCAATAGTCTATCATTTGACATAAAAACAATAATACTTCGAGTGTACCAATAAAGCAATCATGTCTTTTCAAAACAACAAGGCAAAAGCAAGCTTATCCCTACAAAATCATACAGTTTGGTCATGCTTCATTTTCGTCATACAAAATGCCCCCATCATGCACAACCCCGATGACAAGCCGAGCAATTGGTTCATACTTTTTAACGCGCTCCAACTTTTTCAACCCTCACGCAATACATGAGCGCAAGCCATGGATATAGCACTATAGGTGGAATAGAATATAACGATGGAGGTTATGTGGAGAAGACAAAAAAGGAGAAAGTCTCACATCGATGCAGCTAATCAATGGGCTATGGAGATGCCCGTCAATTGATGTCAATGCGAGGAGTAGGGATTGCCATGCAATGGATGCACTAGAGCTATAAGTGTATGAAAGCTCAACAAAAGAAACTAAGTGGGTGTGCATCCAACTTGCTTGCTCATGAAGACCTAGGGCATTTGAGGAAGCCCATCGTTGGAATATACAAGCCAAGTTCTATAATGAAAATTCCCACTAGTATATGAAAGTGACAACATAGGAGACAATCTATATGAAGAACATGGTGCTACTTTGAAGCACAAGATATGAGACTCACTACATGAAGAACATGGTGCTACTTTGAAGCACAAGTGTGTAAAAAGAGATAGTAACATTGCCCCTTTTTATTTTCTCTTTTTTTGGGTGGGCTTCTTTGGCCCCCCTTTTTTTTATTTAGGCTTCTTTGGCCCTTCCTTTTTTTTTCTTTTTTTTGGGGCAATGCTCTAAAATGATGATCACCACACTTTTATTTACTTACAACTCAACATTACAACTCGATACTAGAACAAAGATATGACTCTATATGAATGCTTCCGGCGGTGTACCGGGATGTGCAATGATCTAGCGTAGCAATGACATCAAAAAAACGGACAAGCCATAAAAACATCATGCTAGATATCTTACGATCATGCAAAGCAATATGACAATGAATGCTCAAGTCATGAATATGACGATGATGGAAGTTGCATGGCAATATATCTCGGAATGGCTATGGAAATGCCATGATAGGTAGGTATGGTGGCTGTTTTGAGGAAGATATAAGGAGGCTTATGTGTGATAGAGCGTATCATATCACGGGGTTTGGATGCACCGGCGAAGTTTGCACCAACTCTCGAGGTGAGAAAGGGAAATGCGCGGTACTGAAGAGGCTAGCAATGATGGAAAGGTAAAAGTGCGTATAATCCATGGACTCGCATTAGTCATAAAGAACTCATATACTTATTGCAAAAAGTTTATTAGCCCTCGAAGCAAAGTACTACTACGCATGCCCCTAGGGGGATAGATTGGTAGGAAAATACCATCGCTCGTCCCCGACCGCCACTCATAAGGAAGACAATCAAAGAAACACCCCATGCTTCAAATTTGTCACACAACGGTTACCATACGTGCATGCTACGGGACTGGCAAACCTCAACACAAGTGTCTCTACAATCCACAACCACACACTAGCATGACTCTAATATCACCATCTTTATATCGCAAAACTATTGCAAGGAATCAAACATATCATATTCAGTGATCTACAAGTTTATGTAGGATTTTATGACTAACCATGTGAATGACCAATTCCTGTCATCTCTCTAAATAGATATAAGTGAAGCAAGAGAGTTTAATTCTTTCTACAAAAGATATGCCCACGCTCTAACAAATATAAGTGAAGCAAAAGAGCATTCTACAAATGGCGGTTTTCTATGTAAAGAGAAATAGGCAATCCAACTTCAAATGATATAAGTGAAGCACATGAAGCATTCTATAAATCCACACTCAAAAGATTTAAGTGAAGTGCAATGAGCATTCTATAAATCAACCAAGGACTATCTCATACCAGCATGGTGCATAAAAGAAAAATAAAAACCTAATTGCAAAAGACGCTCCAAGACTTGCACATAATGCATGAACGAAACGAAATCGAAAACATACCAATACTTGTTGAAGAAAGAGGGGATGCCTCCCCAGCATCCCCAAGCTTAGACGCTTGAGTCTCCTTGAATATTTTACTTGGGATGCCTCGGGAATCCCCAATATTGAGCTCTTGCCTCTCTTCCTTCTTCTCACATCGAAACATATTCGATTAGACACTACATCCACACAAAACTTCAACAGAAAATTTGGTAAGATCCGTTAGTATAATAAAGCAAATCACCACTCTAAGTACTGTTGCAAACCAATTCATAATTTGTTTTTGCATTGTTTCTACTGTAATATAACTTTTTCATGGCTTAATCCACTGATATAAATTGATAGATTCATCAAAACAAGCAAACTATGCATCAAAAACAGAATCTGTCAAAAACAGAACAGTCTGTAGCAATCTGAACATCCACCATACTTCTGTTACCCCAAAAATTCTACCAAAATTAGGAAAAATAAATAAGTTGTATTTGAATACAGTGACAAAAGAACCAGAACCATTTGACATCCCAGTTAAAAATGTAAAATCGCGCACTACAACCAAAGTTTCTGTCCTGCATCGTACAAACCAACAAGCATTGTAAACATCCTAAAGGCAAACTGTCGGTGTCAAAACCGGCGGATCTCGGGTAGGGGGTCCCGAACTGTGCGTCTAGGCGGATGGTAACAGGAGACAAGGGACACGATGTTTTTACCCAGGTTCGTGCCCTCTCGGTGGAGGTAAAACCCTACTCCTGCTTGATTGATATTGATGATATGGGTAGTACAAGAGTATATCTACCACGAGATTATAGAGGCTAAACCCTAGAAGCTAGCCTATGGTATGATTGTTGTTCGTCCTACGGACTAAAACCCCCCGGTTTATATAGACACCGGGGAGGGCTAGGGTTACACAGAGTCGGTTACAATGGTAGGAGATCTACATATCCGTATCTCTAAGCTTGCCTTCCACGCCAAGGAAAGTCCCATCCGGACACGGGACGGAGTCTTCAATCTTGTATCTTCCTAGTCTTGGAGTCCGGCCGACGGTGATAGTTCGGCTATCCGGACACCCCCTAATCCAGGATCCCTCAGTAGCCCCCGAACCAGGCTTCAATGACGATGAGTCCGGCGCGTAGATTGTCTTCGGCATTGCGAGGCGGGTTCTTCTCCAGATTCCATATATTTGTCAAATAGTGTCCGGCTTCTGATAAATGCTGCGCTCCTTGGCTTCCACGCCCAATAATGGCCATCTTCCATGTGGCGAACGAATGCGAAAATCCAGGGTATTCTTACACTTCCCTCCCCCCTAGCTGCGCAAATGAGCTGCCTATAAAAAGAGACGAGGATCTAGATCCGAATCACACCATCCCCCCTTCGCAAGTTTTCATCGGAGCGCCTCTGACAAGAAATCCATTCCATCATGGACAGTCAACGCGGCTCCTCCTCTCACGCTCCCAGCCCTCAGCCAGGAGATTGGGGGAGATGCTCAGTCCCGTATAGTGAGTTAGTGACGCTCCAAGCCGAGGGATTTCTTCCCCCAGCCTTTATGGTTCCGGTTCGAGCCGGACTCGCCACCTATAAGGGCGGAAAGCAGGCGGAGAGCGTCCTCAATCCCTCCAAAGGAGAGCGGGTATGCTTTGTCTCTTATCTAATAAGAGGACTTGGATTTCCGATACATCCATTTCTCCGGGGGCTTCTGGAGTTCTACGGCCTCCACCTGCATCACCTAACGCCTGCCTCCATTCTGCACACCGCGGGCTTCGTGGCCCTTTGTGAGCTGTTCCTGGGCGTCGAGGCTCATTTTGCGCTGTGGAAGAGATTATTCTGCCTCGTACCCCGTTCTCATGAGGGGTCGATATATCAAGTGGGTGGAGCCGAGCTATGGCGCATCGCCGGGACCGGATATCTATCCGGAACCCCGAAGAAGGCGTCCGAATACTGGCCTTCATAATGGTTTTATATAGAAGACGCCCCGCTACCGGATCCAGTTCGGATCGGCCTCCCGGAGTTCAGTAATGCTCCTCTGAAGAAACGCCTAAGTTGGCGTCCGCGGAGCCCTCAACGGGAGAATGATAGGGACGTCCAGTACCTGATGGGCCGAATAAGATTATCGGCTCATTCCGGATTGACCATGATTAGGGTCATGGCCACATGCATTATGCGGGGGGTGCAGCCGCTCCAGTATAGGGGCCACCCCATGTGGGATTTCAACGGGGAGGATGATGCCACCCGTCATGGCCGTAAGGGGCCGGGATCGGTCGCTGATCTGGTGAAGATCTCGTCCGCCCTGTACAAAGGGGAAATGGAGGATTTTCTCCGTGTCAGTCCACTGAACGGGTTTTCTATGAACAATCCTCGAAGCTGGGTAAGCGGACATTTCTTTTTGCCTATCCGATCCACATTCCCATGGTTAAGTATCTCATTTTGTGATTTCGACGCAGGAACTGCGCCGGGCTGTAGAGGATGCACACAGCCCGCCTCCCCAACCCGAGGATCTGGAACGGTCCCTCGATCCGGCCTCCGAGGAGGATCCGGACATAAACATGGAGCTGATCGACGGGGTGTTCCACCAACTTAGCATCGACAATGCTTTGGTCGCCATTACGACTGACTACCCCGGAATATTTCCAGCTTCCCAGGTAACTGTGACCGAAGTCCCGATACCATGATCAATCCGTGCTTATTTCTGATCACCGCATGCCAATGGTGTTCCACAGGAGGTGCCTTTGCGGTGGGAAGCCGAGCCCACGGCGGCTGGCCAACAAGGGGCAGCTCGGCCCAGCAGGTGGAAAAGAAGTGTGGTGCGGATCGAGACATCACCGCAACGGTATGGCGTTCCACCGTGTTTCAAGGAAAGATTCCTGGAAGGCATACTAACGCTCGTGATTCTTTCAGGAGAAAGAGCGCTCGCCGGACTGTGTCCGGAGAGGTTGCCAATCGAGCCTCCGTCAGCCAGGCTCCAACGCCAGGTCCGGAGGGGGAGGTGAACACAAGGCGCGTGTTGGATGCTCCTCCAACGGAGGATGCCGACAGGTTGTCCGCCACCAAATCTGAGGTGGAGAGTGCCATGAATCACAGGCGCCGCCGGACAATCCTTCGTGACGCATGTTTCTCCCAAGAGGCATTGAACGCCTTTAATTCGGGAGATGCGCATCTCCGTGCCGCTCAAGATGGTCTAGCTAGAGCCACAAAGCAGTATGTGAAAGACATACGGGTGAGGAATTTTGATAGTTGTATATGCCAGTAGCCCCCGAGACTTAAATTAGCTAGAATAACTGATTTAAGGATCGTTTGTTATGCAGGACCTTACGGAAAAGAATACCCACCTGTCCCAGGAGCTTCAAGAGTGCCAGGCCCAACTTGAGGCCGCACTAGCCGCCCCAGGGGGAGCCACAGAGACCCCCTCCGGTAATATATACTTTGAAAGATAAGTAGTTTGTGAAGTGCGGCGTATGTATAAGTCTGACAATAATATTGCAGGTGGCGCCGGACTAGATCCGGACAAGCAACAGCTACTACGCCAGCTAAAGGCCGGCGAGAAGGTGCTTACAAGGGTGCGGCAAGAGAAAAATAACCTCCAAGATGCCAACACCCAGCTGGGCGAGGAACTGAAAGATGTTCGGGCCCAGTTGTCTGACTCCGTGAAGGAGAATCGGCGTCTTCGTCGCGGCATTTATAGTAAGTGCTTGAGCGAACTGCTGAAAAGAAGAGTTCGGCGAGGAAGTCGATTAACAGAAATATGTCTGTAGGTATGCTCACGGGTCATCCTGCGGAGGAAATGCCCGGTTCAACGGGTGACCTACTTCCCGAGCTGCTGCAACTGCACGAACGAGTTCGGCAGGTGATGAGCGGAGTCGCCCAGGCCTTGTGGCCATCCATGTCCCTACCCGAAGGTCTTGGAGAGCTTGCGGAGAAGCTTCAGGGAGCACGGCGGCGCTTCCGGCTATGGAAGATATCGGCCTACCGTAAAGGCGCTAGGGAGGCCTGGACCATGGTGAAGACGCGGTATGCGAAGGCGGATCCAAACCACATGGCCGAGGTCGGACCTGTGGGGCCCGATGGGAAGGAGATCCTTGTGAGCTTATGTACGGACAAGTAGAGTTGGCCGCAAAGTATTCCCGGCGGGACTGTAAACTAGACAGTCTATTAGATGGTATCGAAGAGGAATACAATCAGTCAGTTTGACTATGTAATTTAAAATGACATGTAAAATGCCTTCTAGCCGGATTGTAGATCGTTTGTCGTAGCGGACCTTTTCGCTTCAACCTCGGGACCCGACAGTCCGGAGTGTGTCCGAATACCCTCGCGGTTATATAAAAAACCGGGGCATGCGTGGAGACCAGGCGTAGGGGTCATTAGTGCTTTATCAGACAAGTGCCCAACTAGTTATGTTATATTACATGGTTAGTAAGAAACATCTTCCAGGGAGAATAGTTCCGTTAGGGGTTCCTTTCCCTGGGAGGCATGCCCTAAAGTGCATGTCCGGACTGCGAAAAAAGCAGGAAAGCATCTGGGGGCAGATAAATAAATAGGTAAGAAATCATCTTTTAATTCACCGACCGAATATTCCCTTAAGAACGCTAGCTTTCGGCTTCACCCAGTCTGAGGTACACATCCGGCTGACCCGGCAGTAACAATCGCAGAGGTGCTCCCTTTACCTCCTAGCCGAACAATCGGGAACGTAGGGGTAAGCACAGGAGCCAGGCAACCCAGCTTGGCCAAAACTTAAGTCATATCGATGCATATAATGGTGAATAAAAGGTACATGCGGAAGTGTGACACATGTGTTGGGCATAAAGCCCGTATAAATAAGCTTCTGTTAAAGAAGCCCCCAGGTAACATGAGTGCGAGTAGCACGTCAAGTGTGTGCGAACAATGCGCAGGCGAGCCTCCAAAGGCTTGTGAGAACAAAACAAAAAAAGGGGGGAGGAGAGAAATAAAAGACAGTTAGAGTATAAAATATGGACGGAGAAGGAGACAAACTCAGAGTCCGGCGCTAGGCGTAGAATCTTCGGAGACGGGCTGCGTTCTATGGGTTTGGCTCGAGTCGGTTATCCGATGCGTTTCGCAGGCGGTATGCTCCGCCGGTCAGGACTTGGTCGATGATGAAGGGACCTTCCCATTTGGGCTTGAGTTTGTCCTTTTTCTTGTCCGGCAGGCATAGAACTAGTTCACCAACACTGTAAGTTTTGGCCCGTACTTCTCTGCTTTGATATCTTCGAGCCTGCTGTTGGTAGAATGCGGAACGAGCTTTTGCCACATCACGTTCCTCCTCTAAGGCGTCCAAACAGTCCTGCTGATCCAGCTCGGCTTCTGTTTCTTCGTACATGCGCACGCGAGGTGAGTCATGAATTATGTCGCAGGGGAAAACTGCCTCTGCGCCGTACAACATAAAAAATGGTGTGAATCCGGTAGTACGGTTCGGCGTGGTCCGCAACCCCCAGAGTACGGAGTCGAGCTCCTCTACCCAGTGTGTGTTAGATTCCTTAAGGGACCGCACTAGTCTGGGTTTGATGCCGCTCATTATTAGACCATTTGCTCGCTCCACTTGACCATTAGTTTGAGGGTGATAGACTGAAGCGTAGTCGAGCTTGATGCCCATGTTTTTGCACCAGAGTTTAACCTCGTCGGCCGTGAAGTTCGTGCCCTTATCAGTGATGATGCTATGGGGGACGCCGTAACGGTGTACTACCCCCGATATGAAGTCTATCACGGGTCCGGATTCGGCCGTCTTAACTGGCTTGGCCTCTATCCATTTGGTGAATTTATCCACCATGACCAATAGGTATTTTTGCTTGTGGGTTCCTCCTTTAAGGGGTCCCACCATGTCAAGCCCCCAGACCGCGAACGGCCAGGTGATGGGTATAGTTTTTAGGGCGGTGGGTGGCATGTGGCTTTGATTAGCAAAGAGCTGGCAACCGACACATCGTTGGACTAAGTCCTATGCATCTGCCCGGGCCGTCGGCCAATAAAATCCTGTACGGAAGGCCTTGCCTACAAGGGCCCGGGCTGCGGCGTGGTGCCCACCGAGTCCGGCATAAATTTCAGCCAGAAGATTTCGCCCTTCCTCTTCAGAGATACACCTTTGAAGGACTCCGGTTGTGCTTTTCTTATAAAGCTCTCCCTTGTGGACCTTATAGGCTTTAGATCGCCGTACTATGCAGCGGGCCTCGTTTTGGTCCTTAGGAAGTTCCTGCCTAGTTAAGTAGGCTAGGAGTGGCTCGGTCCACGGGGTGATAACTGCCATTATTTCGTGGGCTGAAGGTGTTATTTCGTTGGCAGAACCACCGATTGTGTCAGAATGTTCGGTGTTGGGCGGTGCGGTTGCGTCCGGATTGTTCTTTCCGGACTCCCCTTCCCATAGTACGGATGGCTTGAAAAGCCAATCCAGGAAGATGTTGGGAGGGACGGCATCGCGCTTTGCGCTGATGCGTGCCAGTACGTCCGCCGCCTGGTTATTGTCCCGGGCTATATGGTGAAATTCGAGCCCTTCAAACCGAGCTGACATTTTTAAGACGGCGTTTCGGTAAGCTGCCATTTTCGGATCCTTGGCGTCAAAGTCTCCATTTATTTGGGATATTGCAAGGTTTGAATCCCCTCGGACCTCTAGGCGCTGAATGCCCATGGAGACTGCCATCCGGAGACCATGTAGAAGGGCCTCGTATTCGGCTGCGTTGTTGGAGTCCGTGTACATTATCTGGAGTACGTATTGGACTGTGTCTCCGGTTGGGGACGTCAGGACGACGCCAGCCCCCAGGCCAGCCAACATTTTGGAGTCGTCGAAGTGCATGATCCAATTGGAATATGCGCCATACTCCTTAGGGAGTTCGGCTTCAGTCCATTCGGTGATGAAGTCAGCCAAAACTTGCGATTTGATAGCTCGCCGTGGCTTATAGGTTATGTCGAATGGGAGGAGCTCGATGGCCCATTTTGCAATCCGTCCAGTCGCGTCGCGGTTGTTTAGAATGTCATTAAGGGGTACTTCGGAGGCTACTGTTATCGAACACTCTTGAAAGTAGTGTCGCAGCTTCCGGGATGCCATGAACACCGCGTATGCTATCTTTTGATAATGTGGGTACCGGGACTTGCATGGAGTTAGGACAGTGGACACGTAGTAAACTGGTTTTTGAAGAGGGAACTTGTGTCCGTCCGCTTTTCGTTCGACGACGAGTACCGCGCTTACAACTTGATGTGTTGCCGCGATATATAATAACATCGGTTCGCCCAAATTGGGCGCGGCCAGGACCGGATTTGTTGCCAATATGGCTTTGATTTCTTCGAGTCCGGCCGTGGCGGCATCCGTCCACTCGAAGTGTTCGGTGCGCCGGAGGAGGCGATAAAGGGGTAATGCCTTTTCTCCTAAGGTTTAGAGCCGCCACGCATCCAGTCAATTTTTGTGTTTGTTTGAGGTTTTTTGGGATATCCAATTGTGACAGAGCTCGGATCTTGGCTGGATTTGCTTCTATTCCTCTTCCGGATACAATGAAACCAAAGAGCTTTCCGGCTGGTACGCCGAAAACGCATTTTTCCGGGTTGAGCTTAATGTCTTATGTTTGGAGATTGTAGAATGTGTGCCTCAAGTCGTCAACTAGAGTTTCGACATGCTTGGATTTGACGACCACATCATCTACGTATGCCTCCACTATTTTGCCGATCTGGTTTGCCAGACATGTCTGAATCATGCGCTGATATGTTGCGCCGGTGTTTTTGAGCCCGAAGGGCATTGTGTTGAAGCAGAATGGTCCGTATGGAGTGATGAATGCCGTTCCGGCTTGGTCTGGCTCTGCCATCTTGATTTGGTGGTAGCCAGAGTATGCGTCGAGAAAGCACAATGAATCGTGCCCTGCAGTAGCGTCGATGATTTGATCGATGCGGGGGAGGGGGAATGGATCCTTTGGGCAAGCCTTGTTGAGGTCCTTGAAGTCGACACATAGGCGCCAGGATTTATCTTTCTTTGGTACCATCACCAGGTTTGCTAGCCAGTCCGGATGTTTTATATCTCTGATGAATCCGGCTTCCAAAAGTTTGGCTAGCTCCTCTCCCATTGCTTGTCTCTTGGGTTCGGAAAAACGCCGAAGAGCCTGTTTGACTGGCTTGAATCCTTTTGGGATATTTAGGCTGTGCTCGGCCAGCCGGCGTGGGATTCCAGGCATGTCTGAGGGGTGCCAGGCAAAGATGTCCCAATTTTCACGTAGGAATTCTCGTAGTGCGGCATCAACATCAGGGTTTAAATGTGCCCCAATGGAGGCCGTCTTTGTAGGGTCCGTTGGATGGACTTGGAATTTGACTATTTCGTCCGCTGGTTTAAAAGAGGTGGACTTGGATCTCTTATCGAGTATCACATCGTCCCTGTTCACCGTGGATCATAGCACGGTGAGTTCCTCGGCCGCTAGGGCTTCGGATAGTGCCTCGAGGGCTAATGCGGCTGTCTTATTTTCGGCGCAGAGTGCTATGTCTGGATCACTGGCAAGAGTGATGATTCCGTTGGGCCCGGGCATTTTTAGCTTCATGTACCCGTAATGGGTTATAGCTTGAAAAATTGTGAATGCCTCTCGTCCTAATAAAGCGTGATATCCGCTGCTGAACGGGGCCACTTGGAACGTGACCTCCTTGGACCTGTAATTGTCCGGCGAACCAAACACCACATCCAGTGTGATTTTTCCTGTGTAGCATGCTTCCCGACTAGGGATTATTCCTCTAAAGGTTGTGCTGCTTCGCTCAATGCGGCTCTGGTCTATTTCCATTTTTCGAAGGGTTTCCTCGTAAATTAGGTTTAATCCACTGCCGCCATCCATGAGTACCTTAGTAAGGCGAAAGCCGTCCACTATTGGGCTGAGGACCAATGCGGCTGGTGCTCGGCTGTTCGGAATTTAGGTTCGTCACTGGCATTGAAGGTAATAGCAGTGTCACTCCATGGATTTATTGTTGCTACTTGGTAGACTTCGGCAAGGCTGCGGAGTGTTCGTTTCCGCATATTATTTGATGCGAAAGTCTCGAAGACTGTTAATATTGTACTGGTATTACTGGGCTGGTTCTCTGGAGCTAGAAGCTCTTCGCCACTTTTGGCCACCTGCCGTAGTATCCAACATGCTCGAAGGCTATGAGTTGGAGTGGTGCCCTCTGCGCTGTCAATTTTGCAGGGGCCACTGAGCCATCCCTCCAGTACGGTTCCGTGCCCTTTAGGGGTTTTTTTGCTTTTTGGTATTTAACCCGGGTGCCTGACGATGATGCACCCTTTTATTTCGGACTAGGGATGTATTCAGAGCCGGATTATCCCAAAAGTTGGTTTTGGATTTCCAAGCGCTCTCCATCGCACAGTACTTTCATACTATGGATGCCAAGTCAGCAAAGCGTGTGATTTCGCGACGGCTTATGGCGTTTAGGATTCCCTTGTCCGTGCAGTTATTGCAGAAAAGTAAGATTGCGTCTTCCTCGCGGCAGTCCTTTATCCTGTCCATAACCAGGAGGAATCTGGCCCAGTAATGGTGTACTGTTTCAGCGGGCTCTTGCCGGATTCAGGATAGATCGCTTATGTTTGGGTGGGCGGGTGGAATTGAATTCGGAACCCCGTCCGATCTAAGACTCAAAGGTCAAAAAGTTTCCGAACTTGGAAGCTTGGGTTTTTGGATATTGTCCAATGAATCCAGTCCGCTGCCTGACTTTAGGTTCAGGACTTGATCGACGTCCGTCCCTCCGCGGGAATCCGGCATGGAGGGTTCGGGAATCCGGACATAGCTTGTCCTTAGTGTAGAAGAAGATTCGCCGTGTTGTTCCTCCACCACCGCAACGTGGTGGGTAGCCTGGGGAGAGTTGATCTCTCTCAGGTCGGTTTTAGGCCCAATCTGATCGTAGTCTGTAGAGACTCCCAGGGCGGCGATGCGATCCAAGAGCTCATTTAAGGAGGAGAGCTCCATCGGATCTAGCTGCTCAGCGAATTCCGAGTTGACGTGAAGATTGCTTTTGATGACCCGAGAAGTCATCGTTGGCGTGGCGGCGGAACAGGCGGTCATAAGAAAACCACCTAGCCGGATAGTTTGACTGATGCCCAAAGCTCCTTTAGCAATGGTGTCGTCTTTAAAGACGGGGCGAGGCCTTCCTGATGGCGACGGCACAGAGGAACTCTCAATGAAAGCACCAATGTCGGTGTCAAAACCGGCGGATCTCGGGTAGGGGGTCCCGAACTGTGCGTCTAGGCGGATGGTAACAGGAGATAAGGGACACGATGTTTTTACCCAGGTTCGGGCCCTCTCGGTGGAGGTAAAACCCTACTCCTGCTTGATTGATATTGATGATATGGGTAGTACAAGAGTAGATCTACCACGAGATCAGAGAGGCTAAACCCTAGAAGCTAGCCTATGGTATGATTGCTGTTCATCCTACGGACTAAAACCCTCCGGTTTATATAGACACCGGAGAGGGCTAGGGTTACACAAAGTCGGTTACAATGGTAGGAGATCTACATATCCGTATCGCCAAGCTTGCCTTCCACGCCAAGGAAAGTCCCATCCGAACACAAGACGGAGTCTTCAATCTTGTATCTTCCTAGTCTTGGAGTCCGGCCGACGGTGATAGTTCGGCTATTCGGACACCCCCTAATCCAGGACTCCCTCACAAACCTTGGCACATTATTTTTATAATACAATGGAATTGTACAAGGGGATAATTATTTTTATTGAAAAGTTTCTATAATTAAGATTCACAAAGTTCCCATGGGCCTGAACAAGTTTAAGGACGTCCCCCACTTTCACAATGCTCGTCTCTCTCACTTTCACTTCTCTTTTTGAAAAGTTTTGGGTTCCCCTCTTTATTTTTGTTGTTTTTAAACTATATGAAAAGCACTCAACAGAAATACATGACTCTCTAAAACTTCCGGGTTGTCTCCCTGGCAGCGCTTTCTTTAAAGCCATTAAGCTAGGCATATAGTGCTCAAGTAGTGAATCCACCCGGATCCCAAGGTATATATCAAAGCCAATTTTAATTAACAATGATCTGTAATTTAGTAGTGAGAACAAAGTAACATATATCATGCAACAATGAAGTCTAACTCCCTTCCTATGCATCGGCATGTCATAAAAGAACAATTCATGCTCACCAAGTAAAGGCCAATGCATAGTATAAACAATTTCTTGCAATTCTATCGTATTAGAAACATAGAGAGGTGGAGATATAGTTCCTCCCTCATAATAATTGCAAGTAGGAGAAGCAAGCACATGCATATTACATTCATCAAAATCATCATGTGCAATGGTAAAAGGCAACCCATCAATATAATCCTTAATAAGCACAAACTTCTCCAATATAGTGTAGTTTGGAGAATTCAAAAAGATAATAGGACTATCATGCGTGGGTGCAATAGCAATAATTTCATGTTTAACATAAGGAACTATAGCAAGTTCATCTCCATAAGCATCATTCATATTGGCATCTTGGCCATAAGCATAGCAAGCATCATCAAAAAGGGGTATTTCAAGAGAATCAACGGGATCATAACAATCATCATAGCAATCATTATAGCAATCATCCTCCGGTAAGCACGAAGGGGAATTAGACAATGTATGAGTTGAAGAGTTACTCTCATTAGAAGGTGGGCACGGGTGATCAATCCGCTCTTCCTCCTTTTGTTCTTCGCTCTCCTCATCATCTTTTTCATCCAATGAGCTCACAGTTTCATCAACTTCTTCTTCCATAGATTCTTGCAAAATATTAGTCTCTTCTTGGACAGCGGAGACTTTCTTAATAAGTGCATTAATTTCGTAATTGTATTCATAGTTCTCATAGCAATATTTGAGGATAGCTAAATATTCAGATCTATAAACAGCATCATCAAAATCTTCAAACTCTTTACACATAGATTCAATTTCATAAGCACCCATAAAAGCAACAAATTCTTCTATTTGTTCCACATCATAGTAATCATATATACCATTAGCATAAGAAGCTAAGGTTTTATTATTATTAAATTTGCATGAAAAGGGAAGGTGTGGAGCATTCATCCTAGAGCAACAAGTATAATCATAACTCGTGCATAGTTGCCAAGCATACCACTTCAATATATGAATTTGATCCCATAATAGTTTCCCTTTTTGTGTTAAGCGATAATCCCTAAAGTATTCACGTTGATCCAACGTTACTCCCATTACATAGTAGAATGGGGTTTTCTCAGGATTATTAAAGTAGTACATAATATCTTTCACATAACCAGCATCGAGGGTTTTAGGAGGTTCCCCATCTCCATGAGTAGCAAGTACACCTATTCTTTTTGGTATTTCGTGTTCCATATCCATAACTAAAGATAAAGAACAATTAAGAACAGAAAATAAAAATTACTTAGTGATAAAGCAAACAAGCACACACGAGAATATTCACCCCACGCTATGACTCCCCGGCAACGGCGCCAGAAAAAGGTCTTGATAACCCACAAGTATAAGGGATAGTTGTAGCCTCTTTCGATAAGTAAGAGTGTCGAACCCAACGAGGAGCTAAAGGTAGAACAAATACTCTCTCAAGTCCTATCGGCCACTGATACGACTCTACGCACGCTTGACGTTCGCTTTACCTAGAACAAGTATGAAACTAGAAGTACTTGTAGGTGTTGTTGGATAGGTTTGCAAGAAAGTAAAGAACACGTAAATAAAAGCTAGGTGCTATTTAGATAAAGAAGCAATAAAGTAAATATAGCGAGTGTGGAAAAGTGGTGGTAGGAGTTGTGGAATTGTCCCTAGGTAATTGACTACGTTACTAGACCAGTAATCACTATATTTGAGGGAGAGGCATAAGCTAACATACTTTCTCTACTTGGATCATATGCACTTATGATTGGAACTCTAGCAAGCATCCGCAAATACTAAAGATTCATTAAGGTAAAACCCAACCATAGCATTAAAGTATCAAGTCCCCTTTATCCCATACGCAAACAACCTACTTACTCGGGTCTGTGCTTCTGTCACTCATGCCACCCACCATAAGCAAATCATAAACATATTGCAAACCCTACAGCGGGAATCCCTCATGCTTGCGCGACACGGAGGGCACAATAGGAAAGCACCAATAATAAAACATGCAGCTCAAACCAATCATAGCAATTCATCAATCACCGATAGGACAACGAAAATCTGCTCAGACATCATAGGATGGCAACACATCGTTGGATAATAATATGAAGCATAAAGCACCATGTTCAAGTAGAGGGTACAGCGGGTTGCGGGAGAGTGGACCGCTGTATATAGAGGGGGGAAGGTGATGGAGATGTTGGTGAAGATGGCGGAGGTGTTTGTGAAGATCGCGGTGATGATGATGGCCCCCGGCGGCGTTCCGGCGCCACCGAAAGCAAGGGGGAGAGAGCCCCCCTTCTTCTTCTTCTTCCTTGACCTTCTCCCTAGATGGGAGAAGGGTTTCCCCTCTGGTCCTTGGCTCCCATGGCTTGGGAGGGGAGAGAGCCCCTCCGAGATTGGATCTATCTATATGTTTCTGTGTTCTCTGATTCTACCCCTTCACTGTTTCCTTTATATCTGGAGATCCGTAACTGTGATCGGGGTGAATCTTTCGCCCAGATCTTTCTCATAAAATTAGCTTTCTTGCGCCAGAAGGAGAGCATCAACCGCCTTACAGGTGGACCACGAGGGTCAGGGGCGCGCCTGGGGGGGTAGGGCGCGCCCCCCTACCTCGTGACCACCTCGGACACCGTCTCGCGTTGATTTTACTTCCCAAAAATCATAAATATTTCAAAAAAAATCTCCGTCTATTTTTATCCCGTTTGGACTCCGTTTGATATTGGGTTTCTGTGAAACAAAAAGCATGCAACAAACAGGAACTGGCACTGGGCACTGGATCAATAAGTTAGTCCCAAAAATAATATAAAAAGTTGCCAAAAAGTATATGAAAGTGAATAATATTGGCATGGAACAATCAAAAATTATAGATACGACGGAGACGTATCAAGCCCCAATACCGAAACAACGTGCAAAGACTAGGCTTTGCCCTCGGTTCCTTACAACTGTCCGACCCCGGGCCTCGAGGTTAACTCGGCCCTTGAAGACCAAAATCCAGGCCAGGTAGATCATTCATTGCCTCACCACGCCGGAAACCGGCCCTCGACGGCCACTGCATACCGGTCCGGCAACCCTCACCTTATTAAATGAGGCACTGGACCGAATCCAGATGATGGCTATTCGGGAGGATCCAACCCGACTTGCTTCAGCTGCCCCTTGAGGCGGATTTCAGGGAATTTTACGTCCCACTTAGTGGCCACAGTCGAAGACTTAACTGACAAGTTGGACTACACCTCAAAAAACGTCAAATACATGGACGAGAGTAGTGGGGCCATGATCAACACTGATGCTACGCCCGTCACCGGCCGCTGGACGGCCACGTCCACCTACAACGTCTACATGGTGGACACCCTAAAAGAAGACAATGGCTCTCCCGAGAAGGATAACAGTAGGCCCAGTGATGAGCCACCGAAACGCCACAGACAGCACCACTGCTCCAAGGCGTGTCGAAGCCATGCGAGCAATACGAACACCGGAGAAAATGCTACTCCGAAGAATGCGGACAACCTTGAAGACCCCGACGCCAACGAACAACCACAAAACAACCATGAGGAGCATGAGGACCCGCTCGATCCCGAATACCTTGATGACTCCGAAGACAACAATTACCTCCCCATTTCCGAAGATCTGAAGAGGAGGTGAGCCTAGGTGACGAAGATTTCATCATCCCCGAAGACCCGCTGGATCAAGAGCGGTTCAAGTGGCAGCTCATTACCACTACGTGTAGCCTGAAGAAACAGCGGCAAAAAATAAAGGCCGAACAAGATACTCTTAATGAGAGATGGACTAAAGTCCTGGATGCAAAAGAGGAGTACGGCCATAAACAACAGAGAAAAAGCTACCCGAAGCGAAGGCTACTGACACAATTTGATGACGAGGCCACGGAGCCAGCGCCTCCAAGGTACACTAAGGCGGACCAGCCGGACCGCCCCCCTCGAGGACGGGACCGAATAGCTGATAAAACCGTACAACCTCCCACTCACCCTCGACGTCAAGGCAAGGAGCCATTATGGCCAGTGTCGGTGTCAAAACCGGCGGATCTCGGGTAGGGGGTCCCGAACTGTGCGTCTATGCGGATGGTAATAGGAGATGAGGGACACGTTGTTTTTACCCAGGTTCGGACCCTCTTGATGGAGGTAAAACCCTACGTCCTGCTTGATTAATATTGATGATGTGGGTTACAAGAGTAGATCTACCACAAGATCAAGGAGGCTAAACCCTAGAAGCTATCCTATGGTATGATTGTTCTTCGTCCTATGGACTAAGGCCATCCGGTTTATATAGACACCGGAGAGGGCTAGGGTTACACAGAGTCGGTTACAATGGTAGGAGATCTACATATCCGTATCGCCAAGCTTGCCTTCCACGCCGGAAAGTCCCATCCGGACATGGGACGAAGTCTTCAATCTTGTATCTTCATAGTCTTGGAGTCCGGCCGATGATGATAGTTCGGCTATCCGGACACCCCCTAGTCCGGAAGTCCCTCAGCAGCCCCTGAACCAGGCTTCAATGACGACGAGTCCGGTGCGCATATTATCTTCAGCATTGCAAGGCGGGTTCCTCCTCCGAATAATTTATAGAAGATTGTGAACACCAGGATAGTGTCCGGCTCTGCAAAAATAAATTCCACATACCACCATAGAGAGAATAATATTACACAACATCAATCTGCTGATGTATCCTCTGGCGTGACGTCACACCACTTCCAAGCCTTTACTCGAATTGTTTTTATTGTTCCACCTCAGCGCGTTTAGCGAGGTGGTTTCCTTGGCACGTCTTGTCGAAGCAGAGATCGTGTTCCCCTTATTCCGGGATTCCCATAAATACGGACGTGGGTAACCCAACCGCGCCCGTCACCACGCCCCCTCCATCGAAGGCGGGTTCCAAACGGTCACAGGGACGGCTCTTGGTATTCTTCCTCTTTATAATGAGACCAAGGCCCGTTCTTTTTATTCAATCCTCTATCGAATCCGCCCCTCTCCCTGAGTTCCAACACCCAGGGCTCCAAATTCAGGTACCTTCGATCCTCGACAATGTTCGGCCCCGATCTACGAGGCCGGTGGATGCCCTCCTCCATTACGGAGGAGGACGTGCTGAAGCTGAGAGAGGCCAGGTATTTGACCTACGAGATTTCGCATAGGCTGCCTGCCCGAGGGCAAGTTATCCCAACTCCCGAGCCTGGCGAGGTCGTCGTGTTCACGTCTCACTTCCGTCGGGGTTTAGGCTTCCCGACGGATCCCTTCATGAGGGGGCTCATGTTTTACTATGGGCTGGAATTCCACGACCTAGCTCCGGAGTCCATCCTCCATATCTCATCATTCATTGTCGTCTGTGAAGCCTTCCTCCGCACTACCCCTCACTTCGGCTTATGGCTCAAAACCATCAACGTGGAGCCGAAGATGATCGAGGGGCGTCAGGCAGAGTGCGGCGGGGCGGTTATAAGCAAGAGGGCCGAAGCTCCATGGCCCAAGGGCTCTTTCCAAGAGGAGCTCGGCTTGTGGCAACAGGAGTGGTTTTATATCACCGCTCCCCGGGGTAGCAGGTAGAAGCCGCCTCCCGTCTTTCGCTCGGGCCCTCCACAGCAGCTGACGTCATGGGTCAACAAGGGGCGTGACTGGGGGCCGCCCAAAGACGTCCCCCTGTTGCGGGACCGGATTCGAGGCCTCAAAGAAAGGGAGATCAATCTGGTCGCAGTGGTGCAGGTCATGTTGATCCGACGCCTACTGCCCTGCAAACATCGCCCCCTCTGCCTGTGGGAATTTAATCCGGAGGGGCCGTGAGCTCTTCAACACTTCATGGGTTTGACTCCCATGGAGATGTATAAACTGTTCTTCGGATCGCAGGAGACGCATCCGGAATTGACCGAGGATGCTGGCCTAAGCTACAATCGCCCGGATACTCAAGTAAGTAGCCCTGTGTCCGGACACACCATCCATTTATTTATCGTGAGCTTGCCTTTTAACAAGCTATCCCTAGACAGGAGTGGATAGCACAAGCAAAACTGATACGGTGTCCGGCCCCCCTCCCTGAGACCACGCAGGATCCCGTGTTAATCAAAATGTTGGAGGTTGCACCTTAGAATGAGGGCGAAGGGGGGCACGAGGAAACTGTCACCTCTGCCAAGGAGGCGTTTAATAAGGGAGGAATCGAGAGTCCCTCCTTCCAGGGGGAGAAGAGGAACGCTTCCGAAGACCCGGAGGCCAAGGCCTTAAAGCGGGGAAAGAAATCTGTACCGGAAGGTCCTGCGCCAGAAAGCGCCCCGGCCGTACTGTCTCCTTGGAGGAATCAGCCCTCTAACAAGCCGTAAGTGAAAAAAGGGGGATTTTATAATTATTAGACACCCCTGCTTAATGTCTAAAGGTAACCGAAGTTTTTACCTTGTAGTTCGGATCTCAGCCCATCTCAGCATAGCTCATCTTCGGGAGACCTTCGTCCGGAGATGATGAAGAGCGAAACACCTCCATCTGCCGCCCCATCGCACGGGGCGGATGACCCTGAGGTGTCGTCGCGGAGGGTCTCCCCGAGTCCGGCGGGGCCGGAGAGTTCGGCACCCATTGGAGTACGGCCGGTGGAGCTGCAGGATTTGCTTAAGAGGGCGTCCATCTCAGAAGATCACCGCACATTAATGGGTAATGTGATTGAGAGGATCTCGTCCGCCGAAAGCGGGTTGTATGAGGCCGTCGGAAGTTTACTGACGGGATTTGAGGTACGCAAAAAATCACATACCTGTTGACAGTGTTGCACATGAAGTGCGCCCTGTATAGATAGTAGCCCCTGAGACTTGGTATGCTGTCGAAAACGACAGCGTGCCTAGGATCGTAATCTCAGTTATTAACTGTCGCCTTTCCCATGCAGGTGGCGGAACGTTCGGTGGCCAGCCAGACTGATGAATTTGCTGAGCTGAAGAAGCAACTCGACGCTGCAGATGCAGACATCTCGCTGGTCAATAGACGACTTGATGAGTCACAAGGTATGTGGTTGCCCCGCGGTTGTTTAGTAAGGGAGCTGACGCCCATTCCTTACAAATTGTATGCTTAGATGCAGATGGTGCTGCTGCTGTAGAGGACCTTCGAGCAGAACTTGCTCAGGCCAAGGAGCAAGCCAGAAAAAGCGAGGCGACTGCCTTGAAGGCAGCGGAAGGGCTAGAAGCCGAGAAGGCTGCTCACTGCCGAAGCAGGGAGGAGATGGCTGGAATGGCCATGAAATTAAAAGCTGCGACCGACCACCTGGAAGTTCTTGAAGGAGAACGCCGAGCGGAGCAAGAGGACCTGAAGAAGGCCGATGCCGAGGCCAAGGATGCCTGTAGTGCGATGCGGGCTATGAAGGAGGAACTGCGTCAGGTTGGAGACATTGTGGCTGGAAAGCCCTTTATGCTGCGTAGGAAGTTCACGGATGTGAAGTATGCTCAGCTGGGCCGATTGTACGGTGTGGAGGATCCTTATCTGGACTTGGCGGCGAGTGTGGCTGACGCAGTCGTGCACTTTCGAAGCCAGGAGGATCATGAAATGGAAGAGCTTTTCTGGTCTCAATTCCATAGTCCGGAGCGTCCACTTCCGTTGAGTGATCGGCTGGTTGAGTGGGCGGAGCTGCATAGATTGTCCGGACTAGCCATGACGGATGTGGTAACTCATCTGTGGCCGAAAAGGCCCAAGCCGAAGAGTTATTTTGGCTTGTTGCAGTAATTCCTTGGGGCAGTGCCGCATATTAAGGCGATGAAGCGGTCGGCATGCATAGAAGGTGCGCGGATGGCTCTCGCCCGTGGTAAAACATACTAGGCGGAGATGGATGCCACCGCTGTTGCATCCCGGGTTCGGACAAAAGCCGATTCCCCACCGAGCATTACTTTGAGGAAGTCCTGCAGGGCGCTCGTATAATAGAGTCGCAGTGCTCGAAAGATGTTATGTTTGAATGACATGTATGATTTCTAAGATCATGTTTATAATGCAATGACTTTTTATACTTGTGTGTTCAAGTATTGAACTATCTCCTGTGTGGCCGTATATATATGTATAATCTGAAAGATGGCAGTCTTTGGCTTCAGCCCCCACGCACATGGTGCGGGGGTTTTGCAAAAAGAAAAATGCTTTTTCACACTTAATCCAACGTCTTGGTCCTTTTAAGGAGGTGATAGCATAGCAAACTAGGCAACCGGACTATAATGCTTTATCACTTTCACTTAGCCATAGGAGCTCGAATGTGGAGCTACTATATAGCCCCTGATGGCACCGCGCTTCTCCGAACTTGGGGTGCATATGTGCCTGACCGGGAACCGGTCCTTCGTCAAAGCGGAGGAATTCTAAACATTCCAGTGGTCGATCGAGTGGTTGACCAGTCTCTCGCTATATCATGACAGTCAATTTTCGGCTTTCTCTACTGAGGCGCTCTCCCGGCCGAACCGGGGCACAATCGCAGTAGTTCTCCTGGTGCCGCGTTAGCCGATGATACGGAACGTAAGGCAGCAAAACACAGGAGCCGGGCAAACCCAACATTTGAACAAAGACATGATTCGGAGATGATGCATATAAGGCCTAACTCGAGACGCCGAACACTCCCTGAGGTGTTCGGTCTTTATGATATCGGGCAGAATAAAAGCCCTAAGCCCCTAGTGTCCAGGTACAGGCAGGAACTTCTGACGCGGCCGATGCCAAAACGCCAGCCTCCTCCTCGGCTCTGGTAAGAAACCGGGGGATGTGTATCAACAAGAGACAGTGAGAAAGGTTTACGCAGGGTCTTAATCTAAAAAGAATCCTTGCAACGGGTCCCTACTGCACGTCTGCGCCTGTGTCTCCGTTGTGCTGTATCCTGGACGGGTGTAGCACGTGCTTCATCTGTAAAAGAGAAGGACTTAGTTTCTAAGAAATATCGTGCAAAGAGTGTATCAAAATAAAGTATAATTTGGAAGATGAAGAATGTTGAGCTTTATTGGCTTTCATTATTTGTGCGCGCGGTCCCTTAAAAAAAGGGGTATGCGGCTGGGAAGCCCCTTGTTAATTTACACCGGACTCGTCTAACCATGTCCGAGGTTTAAATGACCTGTTGTTAGGGGCTTTGACCTGCGAGGTTGGAATAGTGTGTGGCTGTCTAGGCAGCCGCACATTCTCCATGGTCGAGAGACACCTGGAGTTTTAAGAATATGCCACGTGGACCGGGCATTTTTAAGCGTAAGAGATGCGTAATGTGGTATTGCATTAAAGCGGGCGAAAGTTGCACGCCCCAGTAGTGCTTAAGGGCTACTGCTAACTGCGGCGATGGAGGGTGAGCTTTTCACGATGGAGGTTGTCGGATGAACCGAACACGACCCCTGGTGGTACAGAGCCTGTAAAATTGGCTGAAAAGGCCTGGCGTCACTCCTTTGAAGGAAGTGCTTGCTATGGCGAATTTTGGTGGGTTCTATCCCCAGTCTGCGGACGGTGTCCTGGTATAGCAGGGGCCGTGCTGCGTGTTATCACGTGAAGTGAGTTCACTGTTTTGACTTCTAATGGGAAAGTCTTTTGGTTTCCGGAGCGCTGCTTTTGGGTTTCATCACTTTCACTTGGTGTGTCGAGCCCTTTGTGTTCGGCATTAAGTCGGCAGGACTGCTTGAAGACCCAACAATCTCTGTGGGTATGGTTTGCAGGCCTCCCGGAGGTACCGTGTTTTTGACACCGTCTATCCAGAATCTTGTTGAGGTTGGATAGCTCGTCGCTGTTATCCTTTAAGGGCAGTGTTTTGTTGTTCGGCCGAGAGCTTTTGAATCCGGCGTTGACCACCGTACTATTTGGGCCATTCTCCTTGTTCTGGCGCTGATCTTTTTTGCGTCGTGATTTCCCATTTCCACCCCTGATTTCGGATGTATTCGGGTCGCTGGTGCTGCCTCTAGCCAACCAGCTGTCTTCCCCCGCGCAAAAGCGGGTCATGAGACTTGTTAGTGCGGCCATTGTTCTTGGTTTTTCCTGGCCGAGGTGTCTGGCGAGCCAGTCGTCTCGGACGTTGTGTTTGAAGGCTGCTAAGGCTTCAACGTCCGGACAGTCGACTATTTGGTTCTTTTTAGTGAGGAACCTGTTCCAGAATTTGCGTGCTGATTCTCCGGGCTGTTGAGTTATGTGACTTAAATCATCTGCATCCGGAGGCCAGACATAAGTCCCCTGAAAATTTGCTCGAAACGCATTCTCAAGCTCTTCCCAACTCCCAATCGTATTTTCTGGGAGGCTTTTAAGCCAATGTCGGGCCGGCCCTTTGAGCTTGAGGGGAAGGTATTTTATGGCATGGAGATCGTCTCCTCTTGCCATGTGTATGTGTAGGATATAATCCTCAATCCAGACTCCGGGGTCTGTTGTTCCGTCGTATGCCTCTATGTTTATGGATTTAAATCCCGCTGGAAATCCATGATCCAGTACCTCGTCAGTAAAACATAGTGGGTGTGCGGCGCCCCTGTATTTGGGTGTGCCATTGTCTTCAAATGCTCGGCTGGTTGTGTTACTTCCTGGAGTCTTCTTTTTTGGCCCATAGATAGACCTGGCCGGGTTATCCTTTTTCTGAAGATCTTTATGCTGATCATATGCCGGCTTGTGTGTGGCGCCCCGTGTTGCTCTTGGCCTGTCATCTGGTCGTCTATCCGGCCAGGCGGCCCCTTTCTTTTTTGACTGCGGGGGCTCGAAGGCCTCCTCGTCAAATTCGGGCAACAGCTTGCGCTTAGGGTAGCTCTTTGTCTGGTGACTAGTGCCATATTTACCTGCGGTGTTGAGTACTTTGCTCCATCTCATTCTGAGTGTGTCTTCCGCTGTTTTGAGCTTCCGCTTTTGCTTCTTCAAACTTCTTGCAGTGGCGACGAGCCTGTTATGGAGATTCATATGCTCTGGTGATGTGAGATCATCTTCGCTGGGGATGGATTGCTTGTCCTGTTCATGTCCGGCTGGCTGCTTGTTGACGTGTGCGTCGTCCACTACTTCGCCTTGCTCTAGGGCCGGGTCCATATGGGTACCGTTTTTGTCGATGCCGGTCCTCGGGCGGCGCTTGCGTCGCCTCTTTGTTTGTCTGTTGGGGGAGTTGTCCTGCGCCACGTCCCGTTTTTCCTCATTGTCACTTCCTTTTGGTGTGTCCACCATGCATACGTTGTGGGATGGGGTGGCTTTCCAGTGCCCTGTGGGCGCTAGTTCTTGGTCGTCTCCGGCATCGTCGTCCATACCGTCGATGTCTTCGGAGTCGTAATCTAGCATGTCGGTTAGATCGTCGACAGTGGCTACCAAGTGGGTGGTGGGTGGGCTCTGAATTTCTTCGTCGTCCGCATCCCAACCATCCTGGCCGCAGTCCGGCCAGGCCTCTCCTGATAATGAGAGATACTTTAGCGAACTCAAGATGTCGCCAAAAGATGAGTGTTGAAAGATGTCCGCCGCGGTGAACTCCATGATCGGCGCCCAATCAGATTCGACTGGAGGGGGCGCGGGAGGTCCGGAGTCCGGCAAGGAGTCCGGCACCTTGGAGTCGTGAGCTTTACGAGGGACGAAGTCAGTGTTCGGCTCCATCGCCGTAGAGGTTGCAGCCCCCGAGGCGGTGTCTAGGCATCCATCCTCGATCTGCGGAGCTGGCTCCGAATTGAAGATCGGAGTGGTTTTGAGTGCGGCCTCCAGGATACTGTCTGGCTGCAGAGCTAAATCATGGCTGTCGTGACAGTACGGCACGCTCGGCTGTGGCTCGAATCCGTCGAAGATCAAGTCCTCGCAGATGTCAGCCGTGAAGTTCAAACTTCCAAATCTGACCTGACGGCCAGGGGCGTAGCCTTCGATCTGCTCCAGCTGGCCAAGCGAATTGGCCCGCAGTGCGAGGCCGCCGAATACGAAGATATGTCCGGGGTGGAAGGTCTCACCCTGGACTGCATCGTTCTTGATGATCGAAGAAGCCATCGAGCCTATCGGTGACGACACAGAGGAACTCTCAATGAAAGCACCAATGTCGGTGTCAAAACCGGTGGATCTCGGGTAGGGGGTCCCGAACTGTGCGTCTAGGCGGATGGTAACAGGAGACAAGGGACACGATGTTTTTACCCAGGTTCGGGCCCTCTTGATGGAGGTAAAACCCTACGTCCTGCTTGATTAATATTGATGGTGTGGGTTACAAGAGTAGATCTACCACGAGATCAAGGAGGCTAAACCCTAGAAGCTAGCCTATGGTATGATTGTTCTTCGTCCTATGGACTAAGGCCATCCGGTTTATATAGACACCGGAGAGGGCTAGGGTTACACAGAGTTGGTTACAATGGTAGGAGATCTACATATCCGTATCGCCAAGCTTGCCTTCCACGCCAAGGAAAGTCCCATCCGGACACAGGACGAAGTCTTCAATCTTGTATCTTCATAGTCTTGGAGTCCGGCCGATGATGATAGTTCGGCTATCCGGACACCCCCTATTCCGGAACTCCCTCAGCCAGGTTATGAGTACGACCTACGCTGTGACCTAGACGCTCGGGCAGGCCTGACAAGGTCCATCTACGGGCCCAAAAGAGATCCTCATGTTAGACGGGATAGATACAAATCCTGGCTAGACCGAAATGATAGAGCCCGGGAGCTGCAACGAGCTTGGATGACAGATGATCTCCGGTGTGACGTAGCCTGAATCAGGGGCACCGCTCACCCCCTTTGCTCCACAGATAGAGTGATACATCACCAATTTCCGGAAGGTTTCAAACATGTGAATATTGAGCCCTATGGCGGGACAACAAAACCTGCAGTTTGGATCGAATATTTTCTGTTACACATTCATATGGCACGAGGAGACGACCTCCATGCCATCAAGTACCTGCCATTAAAGCTCAAGGGTCCGACCATACACTGGCTAAACAGCCTTCCCAAAGGCTCCATAGGGTGTTGGGAGGAGCTCGAGGAGGCCTTCCGAGCCAACTTTCAGGGCACTTATGTCCGTCCCCCGGATGTCGGTGACCTGAGCCACGTAATCCAGCAGCCCGGTGAGTCAGTCTGGCAATTTTGGAATCGGTTTTTGACCAAGAAGAACTAGTCATTGACTATTCGGACGCTGAAGCTATAGCCGACTTTAAGCATAGTATTCGGGATGAATGTCTAGCACGCTATCTCGGCTAGGACAAGCCGAGAACGATGTCAGTGCTCACCTCCGTGATGACCCACTTCTGCGCCAGAGAGGATAGTTGCCTGGCTCATAGAAGCACCAACCCTGACACCCCTGGCACCTCGAAAGCTCAGGATGGGAACGGGAAGCCACGAAGGAACAAGAACAAACGCCGCCACAATGATGGCGAAGCGGACGAAACGGCAGTCAATGCCGGATAATCTGAAGTCTGGACCATGGAAAAAGCCTTCTAAAGGCAACCAAGACGACCCAACCAAGTTGGACGCAATCCTGGACAGGCCCTGCTAGATTCATGGCACCGCCGAAAAACTAGCCAATCACACCAACCTTAATTTTTGGGTGATAAAACAGGCCGGTAAGATCACAACCAAAGACTCTGGCAAGAACCCGCGAAGAAAAGACGATGAGGAGCCTCGCAGGCTGAATAGTGGAGGCCAAAACCCCTTCCTTTCTGAGGTTAAGATGGTGAGCATGATCTACGCCACCCATATACCAAGGAAGGAGAGGAAGCGCCTGCTGCGGGATGTGTATGTCGTCAAGCCCGTAGCGCCGAAGTTCAACCCATGGTCAGCTGGCGCGATCACCTTTAACAGTAGGGATCATCCGACCAGTATCTTTCATGGAGGATCGGCAGCCCTGGTACTTGACGCCATTTTCAATGGGCCCCACCTCACGAGAGTCCTAATGGACGGAGGTAGTAGCCTCAATCTGATTTATGCAGACACGATGAGGAAAATGGGGATTGATTCTTCAAGGATCAAACCGAGAACCACCACATTTAAGGGGGTTATTCCGGGCATAGAGGCCCGCTGCTCAGGCACGGTAACTCTCAAAGTGGTATTCGGCTCACTGGACAACTTCCGAAGTGAAGACTTGATCTTCGGTACCGCCCCATTCCGCAGTGGCTATCATGCCCTCCTCGGCTGAATGGCGTTCACCAAATTCAACGCCGTCCCGCATTACGCATACCTCAAGCTAAAGATGTCGGGTCCTGCGGGCATCATAACGATCAACGATTATATAGAGCGCTCACTCCGAACCGAGGAACACACTGTGGCCCTCGCAGCCGAAGACCAAGCCGCCGCCAACGGGCCGAAGTATCGGCCCGCCATAAAGGCCAGAGATATATTTAAACGGGCTCGAGCCCGATCCTTGTCATGGGAGCCCGCCCGCATACACTGCAAATAGGGATACACTCCCCACGGCACGCACGCCTTTATTGCACTCTATGTGCCTCGTCAGCACAACTTCACGCTCAAGGTACCATGGGCAGTCATGGGGGCTCATATTAAACACATAACACCATGTGTTCGGCTCAACCGGACCATGGCATCACCATGTCCTCAGACCACAACGGGTACGACACCGGAATCGCTCAGCATCAAGCTATTATGGCAAGGCAACGTCTCAAGGCCCCTATCGAAGGCACCCTTCGCCAGCATGCAGTGTTCACGGATGACCAATTCACTCCCCTCCACCATGCAGAAGAAAAGGCGCAGACGTGCAGCAGGGCACAGTCGAGGCTTTGACCCACACATCAAGGCCCTGTGTAAACCTTTCTCTGTAAAAATTTCCTTTCTTACTTATCATAAATGCCTCAGCAGTTCGAATTGTACGGATAGACATCCAGAGCTTATGGAAAATAAAAACATCTTTTACGGTGTTCGGGCATCCTCTATCTAGCCCTCTTTTTTTCTTTCTTCTTTCCATCTCTTCGAACAACTGGGCATGCATACATTGCGTAAAAAATTCAAATCAGTTCATTAACGAAGAGCTTGACCTTCCCACCAGCTCTACGTACTAAGTCCGGCACCACTTTTCGTTGTCCAGCGTCTCGGATATTGCACTATATGCAGTTTCAAAGTATGTCTTGGGTCAATAGTTGGGTTGCCCGGCTCCTGTGCTTGCCTTCTTACGTTCCACACGTTCAACAAAGAAGGTAAAGGGAGAACCCCTGCGATTGTGCTTCTGGCTAGTCCAGCTAAGCACCTCAGGGGAGAAAGCCAAAAACTGACCGTCATAGTAAGCGAGAACTGGTCAGCGATCCGATGAAAAGTGTAAACTAAGAAATCTTTGGCGATTTATCTATGTCATATGCAGGGTTCGTCCTAGCATGAACCACGTGATTACAAGGGCATGCCTCGGCTACCCCATACATCACAAAGCGTTGGGGGCTGGTCACTAGCTCCTGCGATCAGGCTCCAATGGCTAAGTGAAAGTAATAAAGCCGCAATGATTACATCCTTGGAACACTGGCCCTCTATTGCCCGAGCACCATCTATAACTTGTGTATAATACAGTTCGGGGCGGCGATGCTCCTTTCCAACTGGTCGGGCACCAGTGGCCATGTACATTGGCTTGATCTTCGGCCAATGAACCATGGTCTTCGCAAAGGCCGGCCTAGCTCCCTCAAGGCATGCAGAGCGCTTCACGGCATCAATCCGGGGTGATGCATCTCACAACTTCTGCAGCAGACCAAAGTAGCTGCTCAAGATTGGCTCCGATGGCCACAACCGGACATAGAGATCCTTCATGGCCGGCCCGGCCATTCGATGCAGCTCCATTAGTTCCTTCATCTGGTTGCTGAGGAGGGGAGGATGCTCGGGCGCCTGGAACTGCGCCTAGAAGAGCCGCTGGTCGGAGTTCTCCTCCCGCTTGGCGTAGTGCTCCGCCGCATCTGCCAAATTCCTGGGTAGCTTGGCGAAAATGCATGCGGAGCGCCAGACCCGCGTGAGTAAGGCGAACCTGTTGCCACCAAAAACACTCTGTAATAAGTACGGCTTACCATCCGCGATCTATCTCACTTTGCAGAGTTCTTCGCGGGCACCCCGCACTTTGGTCCTCGTCTCCTAGAGCTCTTTATCCACCTTGGATAGCTCAGAGGACTGCTCTTTCTGTTGTTGCTCAAGGGCCTCACATTTTGTGACGAAATCCTTGAGCTACACTTGCACTTCGGCCACTCGAGCCTCATGCTTCTCACCGGCGGTCTTCACCACCTCAAGTCTGGTCACCGCCTTTCCGGCTGCCGCTTTCTTTTCGGCTGCCTTGTCCTTCTTCAGCACTGCCTTGAGGCCCTAAACCTCCACGGCAGCAGCTGCAGTCACCAAACACCATGGGCTTAGCATACAATCCAGAACGTAAGTGTCCGATGGTATTAACTTTACATCTCAATAGAAGCTTACCTTGTGCCTCATCAAGCCTTTTGTTGACGAGGTCAACCTCTTGATCGAGCGCTTTAGCTTCTGATCCATCTCCTCCATGGGAGCGGCATTAGCAGCCGCGCCCAAGGACGATGCCTGCGATATCAAATCAATCATTATACCCTAAACATTGGCTCACGGATATTTGACCGTCTGTAAGGTTTTTGCAATCCTTACAGAGTCCGGGACATCTTCACATGCCAGAGGCTGCTCATCAGAGTCCGAACTATCGGGCAAGACCAACTTGGGTCTGCACCACTTCTTATGGGCCCGATAAGGTTGCACCTCCTCGACTTCCTCGGACGCTGCCCTCTTCTTGGAATGGGAGGAGGCGCTCTCCTCCTCATCTTCCTCCTCCCCCCGTCTTGGGCAGATGGGACCGCAGTATCTCCGGACTTAGTGTCCGGACAGTCTCTCAAGCGGAGGCCTCCCTTGGCCTCCAACAGATCCTTCTTGTTCTTCCCCTTCTTCACTAGCGCCTTGTAAGGCGCCACGATCAACAGTTCTGCCAGTTGAGCCGATTGAGGCTCTTCGGGTAGCGGAGCTGGACTGCTAATCTGTTGGGGAACGTAGTAATTTCAAAAAAATAATCCTACACACACGCAAGATCATGGTGATGCATAGCAATGAGAGGGGAGAGTGTTGTCCACGTACCCTCGTAGACCGTAAGCGGAAGTGTTAGCACAACGCGGTTGATGTAGTCGTACGTCTTCACGATCCGACCGATCAAGTACCATACGCACGACACCTCTGAGTTTAGCACACGTTCAGCTCGATGACGTCCCTCGAACTCCGATCCAGCCGAGCTTCGAGGGAGAGTTCCGTCAGCACGACGGCGTGGTGATGATGATGATGTTTTACTGACGCTGGACTTCGCCTAAGCACCGCTACGATATTATCGAGGTGGAATATGGTGGAGGGGGGCACCGCACACGGCTAATAGATCTCAAGGATCAATTGTTGTGTCTATGGGGTGCCCCCCTGCCCCCGTATATAAATGAGCAAGGGGGGAGGCGGCCGGCCATGGAGGAGGGCGCGCCAAAGGGGGGAGGTGGGAGTAGGACTCCTCCTTTCCTTGTTGGAGTAGGAGAGAAGGAAAGAGAGGGGGAGGGAGAAGGAAAAGGGGCCTGCACCCCTTGTCCAATTCGGACCAGAGGGAGGGTGCCTCCTTCCTTTCGGCCTCTCTCCTCTATTCCCGTATGGCCCAATAAGGCCCAATACTTCTCCCCGGCGAATTCCCATAACTCTCCGGTACTCCGATAAATACCCGAATCACTCGGGACCTTTCCGAAGTCCGAATATAGTCGTCCAATATATCGATCTTTATGTCTCAGCCATTTCGAGACTCCTCGTCATGTCCCCGATCTCATCCGGGACTTCGAACTACCTTCGGTACATCAAAACACATAAACTCATAATATAACCGTCATCTAACTTTAAGCGTGCGGACCCTACGGGTTCGAAAACTATGTAGACATGACCAAGCCTAGTCTCCGGTCAATAACAAATAGCGGAACCTGGATGCTCATATTGGCTCCTACATATTCTACGAAGATCTTTATCGGTCAAACCGCATAACAACATACGTTGTTCCCTTTGTCATCGGTATGTTACTTGCCCGAGATTCGATCGTCGGTATCTCAATACATAGTTCAATCTCGTTAACGGCAAGTCTCTTTACTCGTTTCCGTAATACATCATCCCGCAACTAACTCATTAGTCACATTGCTTGCAAGGCTTATAGTGATGTGCATTACCGAGAGGGCCCAGAGATACCTCTCCGACAATCGGAGTGACAAATCCTAATCTCGAAGTACGCCAACTCAATATGTACCTTTGGAGACACCTGTAGAGCTCCTTTATAATCACCCAGTTACGTTGTGACGTTTGGTAGCACACAAAGTGTTCCTCCGGTAAACGGGAGTTGCATAATCTCATAGTCATAGGAACATGTATAAGTCATGAAGAAAGCAATAGCAACATACTAAATGATCAAGTGCTAAGCTAACGGAATGGGTCAAGTCAATCACATCATTCTCTAATGATGTGACCCCATTAATCAAATGACAACTCATGTCTATGGCTAGGAAACTTAACCATTTTTTATTCAACGAGCTAGTCAAGTAGAGGCATACTAGTGACACTATGTTTGTCTATGTATTCACACATGTATTATGTTTTCGGTTAATACAATTCTAGCATGAATAATAAACATTTATCATGAAATAAGGAAATAAATAATAACTTTATTATTGCCTCTAGGGCATATTTCCTTCAGTCTCCCACTTGCACTAGAGTCAATAATCTAGTTCACATCACCATGTGATTTAACACCAATATTCACATATGTATGTGATTAACACTCATAGTTCACATTGTCATGTGACCAAGACCCAAAGGGTTTACTAGAGTCAAGAATCTAGTTCACATCGATATGTGATTAACACCCAAAGAGTACTAAGGTGTGATCATGTTTTGCTCGTGAGAGAAGTTTAGTCAACGGGTCTGTCACATTCAGAGCGGTATGTATTTTGCAAAAATATTCTATGTCTACAATGCTCTGCACGGAGCTACTCTAGCTAATTGCTCCCACTTTCAATATGTATCCAGATTGAGACTTAGAGTCATTTGGATTGGTGTAAAAGCTTGCACCGATGTAACTCTTTACGACGAGCTCTTTTATCACCTCCATAATCGAGAAACATTTCCTTAGTCCTTAATAAGGATATTCTTGACCGCTGTCCAGTGATCTACTCTTAGATCAGAATTGTATTCCCTTGCCAAATTCAGAGCAAGGTATACAATGGGTCTGGTACACAGCATAGCATACTTTATAGAACCTATGACTGAGGCATAGGGAATGACTTTTCATTCTATTTCTATTTTCTGCCATGGTCGGGTTTTGAGTCTTACTCAACTTTACACCTTGTAATACATACAAGAATTCCTTCTTTAACTGATCCATTTTCAACTATTTCAAAACTTGCCAAGGTATATACTCATTGAAAAATCTTATCAAGCATCTTGATCTATCTTATAGATCTTGATGCCCAATATGTAAGCAGCTTCACCGAGGTCTTTCATTAAAAAACTCTTATTCAAGTATCCCTTTATGCCATCCCTAAATTCTATATCATTTCCAATCAACAATATGTCATCCACATATAATATTAGAAATGCTACAGAGCTCCCACTCACTTTCTTGTAAATACAGGCTTCACCGCAAGTCTGTATAAAATTATATGCTTGATCAACTCATCAAAGCGTATATTCCAACTCCGAGATGCTTGCACCAGTCCATAGATGGATCATTGGAGCTTGCACACTTTGTTAGCACCTTTCGGATCGACAAAACCTTTTGGTTGCATCATATACAACTCTTCTTCCAGAAATCCATTCAGGAATGTAGTTTTGACATCCATTTGCCAGATTTCATAAAATTTGGCAAATGCTAACATGATTCGAACAGACTTAAGCATCGCTACGGGTGAGAAAGTCTCATCGTAGTCAACCCCTTGAACTTGTCGAAAACCTTTCGCAACAAGTTGAGCTTTGTAGATAGTAACACAACTATCAGCGTCCGTCTTCCTCTTGAAGATCCATGTATTTTTCTATGGCTTGCCGATCATCGGGCAAGTCCACCAAAGTCCACACTTTGTTCTCATACATGGATCCCATCTCAGATTTCATGGCCTCAAGCCATTTTGCGGAATCTGGGCTCATCATTGCTTACTCATAGTTCGTAGGTTCGCCATGGTCAAGTAACATGACTTCCAGAAAAGGATTACCATACCACTCTGGTGCGGATCTTACTCTGGTTGACCTACGAGGTTTGGTAGTAACTTGATCCGAAGCTTCATGATCATCATCATTAGCTTCCTCACTAATTGGTGTAGGAATCACAGGAACTGATTTCTGTGATGAACTACTTTCCAATAAGGGAGCAGGTACAGTTACCTCATCAAGTTCTACTTTCATCCCACTCACTTCTTTCGAGAGAAACTCCTTCTCTAGAAAGGATCCATCTTAGCAACGAATACTTTGCCTTCGGATTTGTGATTAGAAGGTGTGCCCAACAGTCTCCTTTAGGTATCCTATGAAGACGCATTTCTCCGATTTGGGTTCGAGCTTATCAGGTTGAAACTTTTTCACATAAGCATTGCAACTCCAAACTTTAAGAAACAACAGCTTAGGTTTATTGCTAAACCATAGTTCATATGGTGTCGTCTCAACGGATTTAGATGGTGCCCTATTTTAACGTGAATGCAACTATCTCTAATGCATAACCCCAAAATGATATTGGTAAATCGGTAAGAGACATCATTGATCGCACCATATCAAATAAAGTGCGGTTATGATGTTCGGACACACCGTTACGCTGTGGTGTTCCAGGTGGCATGAGTTTGTGAAACTATTCCACATTATTTTAACTGAAGGCCAAACTTGTAACTCAAATATTCATCTCCACGATCAGATCGTAGAAACTTTATTTTTCTTGTTACGATGATTTTCCACTTCACTCTGAAATTCTTTGAACCTTTCAACTGTTTCAGACTTATGTTTCATCAAGTAGATATACCCATATCTACTCAAATCATCTGTGAAGGTCAGAAAATAACGATACCCTCCACGAGCCTTAATACTCATTGGTCTGCATACATCAGTATGTATTATTTCCAACAAGTCAGAAGCTTGTTCCATTGTTCTGAAGAACGGAGTTTTAGCCATCTTGCCCAAAAGGCACGGTTCACAAGCATCAAATGATTCATAACCAAGTTATTTCAAAAATCCATCTTTATGGAGTTTCTTCATGCGCTTTACACCGATATGACCCAAACGGCAGTGCCACAAATAAGTTCCACTATCAATATTAACTTCGCATCTTTTGGCATCAATATTATGAATATGTGTATCACTATGATCGAGATCCAACAAACTATTTTCACTGGGTGTATGACCATTGAAGGTTTTATTCATGTAAACAGAACAACAATTATTCTCTGACTTTAAATGAATAACCGTATTGCAATAAACATGATCAAATCATATTCATGCTCAATGCAAACGTCAAATACCATTTATTTAGGTTTAACACTAAACCCGAAAGTATAGGGAGTGTGTGATGATGATCATATCAATCTTCAAACTACTTCCAACACTCATCGTCACTTCCCCTTCAACTAGTTTCTGTTTATTCTGTAACTCCTGTTTCGACTTACTAATCTTAGCAACCGAACAAGTATCAAATACTCAGGGGCTACTATAAACACTAGTAAGGCACACATTAATAACCTGTATATCAAATATACCCTTGTTCATTTTGCCATCCTTCTTATCCACCAAATATTCAGGGCATTTCCGCTTCCAGTGGCCATTTCCTTTGCAGTGTAAGCACTTGGTTTCAGAATTTGGTCCAGCTTTGGGCTTCTTCGCGGGAGTGACAATTTGTTTGTCATTCTACTTGAAGTTCCCTTTCTTTCCCTTTGCCCTTTTCTTGAAACTAGTGTTCTTGTCAATCATCAACACTTGATGCTCTTTTCTTGATTTTTACCTTCGTTGATTTCAACATCACGAAAAGCTCGAGAATCATTTTTGTCATCCCTTGCATACTATAGTTCATCACGAAGTTCTAGTAACTTGGTGATGGTGACTAGAGAACTCTGTCAATCACTATCTTATCTGGAAGATTAACTCCCACTTGATTCAAGTGATTGTAGTACCCAGACAATCTGAGCACATGCTCACTAGTTGAGCAATTCTCCTCCATCTTTTAGCTATAGAACTTGTTGGAGACTTCATATCTCTCAACTCGGGTATTTGCTTGTCATATTAACTTCAACTCCTGGAACATCTCATATGGTCCATGACGTTCAAAACGTCTTTGAAGTCCGGATTCTAAGCCGTTAAGCATGGTGCACTAAACTATCAAGTAGTCATCATATTGAGCCAGCCAAACGTTCATAACATTTGCATCTGCTCCTGCAATAGGTCTGTCACTTAGCGGTGCATCAAGGACATAATTCTTCTGTGCAGCAATGAGGATAAACCTCATATCACGGATCTAATCCGCATCATTGCTACTAACATCTTTCAACATAGTTTTTCTCTAGAAACATATCAAAAATAAACATAGGGAAGCAATAACGCGAGCTATTGATCTACAACATAATTTGCAAAATACTATCAGGACTAAGTTCATGATAAATTAAAGTTCAATTAATCATATTACTTAAGAACTCCCACTTAGATAGACATCCCTCTAATCATCTAAGTGATCACGTGATCCAAATCAACTAAACCATGTCCGATCATCACGTGAGATGGAGTAGTTTTCAATGGTTAACATCACTATGTTGATCATATCTACTATATGATTCACGCTCGACCTTTCCGTCTCAGTGTTCCGAGGCCATATCTGTATATGCTAGGCTCGTCCGGTTTAACCCGAGTATTCCGCGTGTGCAACTGTTTTGCACCCGTTGTATTTGAACGTAGAGCCTATCACACCCGATCATCACGTGGTGTCTCAGCACGAAGAACTTTCGCAATGGTGCATACTCAGGAAGAACACTTATACCTTGAAATTTAGTGAGAGATCATCTTATAATGCTACCGTCAATCAAAGCAAAACAAGATGCATAAAGGATAAACATCACATGCAATCAATATAAGTGATATGATATGGCCATCATCATCTTGTGCTTGTGATCCCCATCTTCGAAGCACCGTCATGACCACCATTGTCATCTGCGCAACACCTTGATCTCCATCATAGCATCATTGTCGTTTCGCCAACTATTGCTTCTATGACTATCGCTACCACTTAGTGATAAAGTAAAGCAATTACATGGTGTTTGCATTGCATACAATAAAGCAACAACCATATGGCTCCTTCTAGTTGCCGATAACTCAGTTACAAAACATGATCATCTCATACAATAAAAGATAGCATCACGTCTTGACTATATCACATCACAACATGCCCTGCAAAAACAAGTTAGACGTCCTCTACTTTGTTGTTGCAAGTTTTACGTGGCTGCTACAGGCTAAGCAAGAACCGTTCTTACCTACACATCAAAACCACAACGATAGTTCGTCAAGTTAGTGATGTTTTAACCTTCTCAAGGACCGGGCGTAGCCACACTCGGTTCAACTAAACTTGGAGAAACTGACACCCGCCAGCCACCTGTGTGCAAAGCACGTCGGTAGAACCAGTCTCGCGTAAGCGTACGCGTAATGTTGGTCCGGGCCGCTTCATCCAACAATACCGCCGAACCAAAGTATGACATGCTGGTAAGCAGTATGACTTGTATCGCCCACAACTCACTTGTGTTCTACTCGTGCATATAACATCTACGCATAAAACCAAGCTCAGATGCCACTATTGGGGAACGTAGTAATTTCAAAAAAAATCCTACGCACACGCAAGATCATGGTGATGCATAGCAACGAGAGGGGAGAGTGTTGTCCACGTACCCTCGTAGACCGTAAGCGGAAGCGTTAGCACAACGCGGTTGATGTAGTCGTACGTCTTCACGATCCGACCGATCAAGTACCGAACGCACGGCACCTCCGAGTTCAGCACACGTTCAGCTCGATGACGTCCCTCGAACTCCGATCCAGCCGAGCTTCGAGGGAGAGTTCCGTAAGCATGATGGCATGGTGACGATGATGATGTTATACCAATGCAGGGCTTCGCCTAAGCACCGCTACGATATTATCGAGGTGGAATATGGTGGAGGGGGGCACCGCACACGGCCAATAGATCTCAAGGATCAATTGTTGTGTCTATGGGGTGCCCCCTGCCCCCGTATATAAAGGATCAAGGGGGGAGGCGGCCGGCCATGGAGGAGGGCGTGCCAAGGGGGGAGTCCTACTCCCACCGGAAGTAGGACTCCTCCTTTCCTTGTTGGAGTAGGAGAGAAGGAAAGAAGGGGAGAGGGAGAAGGAAAAGGGGGCTGCACCCCTTGTCCAATTCGGACCAGAGGGGGGGCGCGTGCCTCCTTCCTTTTGGCCTCTCTCCTCTATTCCCGTAAGGCCCAATACTTCTCCCCGGCGAATTCCCGTAACTCTCCGGTACTACGATAAATACCCGAATCACTCGGAACCTTTCCGAAGTCTGAATATAGTCGTCCAATATATCGATCTTTACGTCTCGGCCATTTCAAGACTCCTCTTCATGTCCTAGATCTCATCCGGGACTCGGAACTACCTTAGGTACATCAAAACACATAAACTCATAATATAACCGTCATCTAACTTTAAGCGTGCGGACCCTACGGGTTCAAGAACTATGTAGACATGAACAAGACACGTCTCCGGTCAATAACCAATAGCGGAACCTGGATGCTCATATTGGCTCCTACATATTCTACGAAGATCTTTATCGGTCAAACCGCATAACAACATACGTTGTTCCCTTTGTCATCAGTATGTTACTTGCCCGAGATTCGATCCTAGGTATCTCAACACCTAGTTCAATCTCGTTACCAGCAAGTCTTTTTACTCATTTCCATAATACATCATCCCGCAACTAACTCATTAGTCACATTGCTTGCAGGGCTTATAGTGATGTGCATTACCGAGAGGGCCCAGAGATACCTCTCCGACAATCGGAGTGACAAATCCTAATCTCGAAATACGCCAACTCAACATGTACCTTTGGAGACACCTATAGAGCTCCTTTATAATCACCCAGTTACGTTGTGATGTTTGGTAGCACACAAAGTGTTCCTCCGGTAAACGGGAGTTGCATAATCTCATAGTCATAGGAACATGTATAAGTCATGAAGAAAGCAATAGCAACATACTAAACGATCAAGTGATAAGCTAACGGAATGGGTCAAGTCAATCACATCATTCTCTAATGATGTGACCCCGTTAATCAAATGACAACTCATGTCTATGGCTAGGAAACTTAACCATCTTTGATTCAACGAGCTAGTCAAGTAGAGGCATACTAGTGACACTATGTTTGTCTATGTATTCACACATGTATTATGTTTCTGGTTAATACAATTCTAGCATGAATAATAAACATTTATCATGAAATAAGGAAATAAATAATAACTTCATTATTGCCTCTAGGGCATATTTCCTTCATAATCTTCTTAGCCTTCTCAAGTCAGCCGTGTGGAGGCAACAAAAAGGAACTTATACCGAACTTTGGACAGTATGAGCGCCCGAATACACATCGGGCAAAGGATTAGTTATCTTCCTCAGAGGGTTTGTAGCGTCGAGACTGATGCCTTCTTTCTCGGCCGGCCACTTCTTCTGGGGCTTGAACAGCAGACTCCACACCTTGTCGTGGGTAGTGCCAAAGAGGTGTTGCACTGTGGCTGGGTCTTCGGGCTTGTGAGTCCACATCACACTTGCCCTCTGCTGGCAAGGAAGGAGGCAGCGATGGAGCATTATCTGAACTACGCTGGTCAGTTCGGCGCCGGTCTCCATCACATTGGAAACGCGTTTCTGCAGTTTCTTCACCTCATCAATGGATCCCCAGTAAATACCTTTCTTGCTCCACGAGGTCAGTCTCGTGGGGGTCCTTGATCTAAACTCGGGGGCTGTCGTCCAGGCCGCATCCCGTAGCTCTATTATGTAGAACCATTCATTCTGCCACACTTTGACAGTGTCGATGAACGTGCCTTCCGGCCATTGGACTCGGGTGAGCTTGCTGACCATCGCCCCGCTGTCTGCGTCAAAACCGGCGGATCTCGGGTAGGGGGTCCCGATCTGTGCGTCAAGGCTGATGGTAACAGGAAGCAAGGGACACGATGTTTACCCAGGTTCGGGCCCTCTCGATGGAGGTAAAACCCTACTTCCTGCTTGATTAATATTGAAGATATGAGTTGTACAAGAGTAGATCTACCACGAGATCGTAGAGGCTAAACCCTAAGAGCTAGCCTATGATGGTATGATTGTAATTGTGATCGGCCTTCTAAGGACCAACCTCTCCGGTTTATATATACACCGGAGAGGACTACGGTTTACATGGAGTCGGTTACAAGGAAGGAAACACAATATCCGGATCGCCAAGCTTGTCTTCCACGCAAATAAGAGTCCCATCCGGACACGGGCCGAAGTCTTGAGTCTTGTATCTTCACGCTTCAATAGTCAGAAGATGTATACAGTCTGGCTGTCCAGATACCCCCTAATCCAGGACTCCCTCAGTAGCCCCTGAACCAGGCCTCAATGACGATGAGTCCGACGCACAGTATTGTCTTCGGCATTGCAAGGCGGGTTCCTTCTCCGAATACTCCAAAGTAATTATCGAACACGTAGACCGTGTCCGGATCTGCAAAATGATCTTCACATACCGCTGTAGAGAGAATGATATTTCACAAATGCAATCTGCTGACAACTTTTTAGACAACGCGACGTGTCATTATGGTCGGGTCATTATTCGAAATGTTTTCCTACAACCAGCCACAACGCATATTGCGAGGCGGTTTCCTTGACACATCTTGTCAAAGCAGAGATCGTGTCCCCTTATCATGGGATTCTCATCAATATGGGTATGGGTAATCCCACCACGCCATCAATCGTGGCGCATGGGAAGCAAGCGATTCCCAACGGGCAAGTGGGGAGGCGCACCGCTTTCGTCGCCTCTATAAAGAGGTAAGATTTCCCCATTTTTACCCACACCTTCTTTCTCCCTTGCCCACTCTTGCCCCCTCGAGCTCCAGCGCCCAAGCCCAAGTCTTCTCCGCACAGCTAAACATGTCCGGAGCAGGAGGCAAGTGGGTGGCCTCCACCGTCAAGGAGAAGCATATCACAAATCTTTGGGCGGCCGGATACTTGGCCGCAGACATAGCACAACGGTTACTGGATGTCGGGCAAGTCATTCCGACCCCAGGACCCCATGAGAGGGTCGTGTTCGTCGCCCATTTCTTCCGTGAACTAGGGTTTCCACTTCACCCCTTCGTCCGCGGGCTCATGTTCTACTACGGGCTAGATTTCCATGATCTAGCCCCGAATTTCGTCCTCAACATCTCGGCGTTCATCGTCATATGCAAGGCGTTCCTCCGCATCAAGCCTCATTTCGGCTTGTGGCTGCAAACCTTCTGCGTGAAGCCGAAGATTGTGAGCGGCCAGCAGGCGGAGTGCAGAGGAGCCATGGTGGGCAAGATGCCTAACGTCACCTGGCTTGACGGCTCTCCTTTGCGGAAATCGTGAAGGGGTGGCAGTCGGGGTGGTTCTACATCACCGAGCCGCGCGACGCCAACTGGGCGGCGCCCCCCGAGTTTCGATCCGGCACCCCCATGCGGCTCACCTCCTGGGAAAAGAAGGGCCTGTCCTGGGGCGAATCTACAGAGCTGACCGAACTCCAAACCTGCATCAAGAGCATGAAGGACAAGAACATCAAGCTTGTCAACGTGATCCAGGTCATGCTCGTTCGCCAGATTCTGCCATGCCAAAGGCGGGCATTCAATCTGTGGGAGTTCGTCCCGGCCGAACACCAGACGCTTCAGAGGCTCTACGACATGAAGCACAAAGACGTGTGGAAGGCGTTGTTAAAGGCCTCCGAAGTACCTCCTCCCACATCCGAGGACCGCGGGCTTCACGCCGCGCGGCCTCCTAGTCAGGTGAGTTTTCATATTACCACCGGATTCAGTTCCTCCCAATATATTCATGGGGGAGTCTTAAGCTATTGCGCATATTTGTTCAGGATTATGTGAAGACAGCGGAGCAGATTGACTGTTCGGCTCCGCTACCAAAAGGCCCAGCTGATGCTCTCTTAACGGACATGCTGGTCCCGGTGCCGTACAAGGTGCCGGAGAAGAAGGCCGAAAAGAAGGCCCTAGGGATCCGAAAGGGTCTCCGCATAAGGTTGTGCCGGAAGCCTCGTCCGAAGACGACAAGGCACACTCCTCCCACGAAGGGGAGGAAGAAGAAGAAGAAGAAGACGCCCCATCCGGAAAGGACGAGGGGCCTGGGGAGGCGGACCAGGGGGCCAGAAAAGGCCCTCGGCGCAAGGCCATCATACCCACGTCGTCCGATGACGACGAGACAGATTCCTCCCGCAGAGGCGGGAGGAAGCAAGAAGAAATTCTACCTCCCCGCACTGGGGAGGAGAAAAAGAGGAAAGTCGCCCCGGAGGAGGAGGCTGGGGCGTCCAAGAAGGGAAAGGTGTCCCTTCCGGACTACTCCGCCACAGCCGCTCTCAGCGAGGAGGGGTGGCTGCCCAGGGGAAAGCCCCCAGTGCGATCGTAAGTGTCCGCACTCTATCATGACTTCACTCCATAGTTTTTTTATAACACCAAACATATATGCATTCCGGCCAGGGCTCACCCCGAGGTATCTTCTTCCGGGTCCCTGAGCGATTCGGAGATGAATTCGCTTCCGACGGCCACTACTCCTCAGCCCACGAATGACACGGAGGTGTTGTCTCGAAGGCTCCCAGAGCGGGAGGAGGTGACTCTGGAGACGCCCCAAGGCGGGATTCCAGATGTCGGACACGCGGGGTTCAAGATACCCGCGGATCGTCGATGAGAGCCACAGTAGGCCGGCCTCTCAGCCGAACACTGTTCCAGACCCTTCAATGGTTCCGGACTCACGCGGGTAGCCCCTCGTTAGGGAGGACGAGCCGTCTGCATCGAGGACTTACGTTGCGCCCGAGGCGCCGGATTGTCTGCTGGAAGCGCTTCGTGGCGCTTCCATGGATGAAGAGCACCATACTCTTATGAGTGCGGTGATTCGGAAGGTTTCGTCCGCCAAGAGCGGACTAACCGAAGCTTGCACCAGCCTCCTGACAGGCTTTGACGTAAGTAATAAATATGTGTAGAATTACCACCCAATAGGTAGTAGCCCCTGATACTCTGTTTGGTGTTCGGAAAGAAAAACCAGATGGAGGGTCAATTATAATCCGCAGGAGTCTAATAATAAATATTCATGTGAATAAGCAGGATGTGCTACTTGCCGCTGCTGCCCGCACAACCGAGGTTGCCGAACTAAAGCGGGACCTGGAGCAGGCGCAGGGAGAGCTCGACCTCACGAAGAGGCAGCTCGAAGAGAACAAGGGTAAGTGATTCCCCGCTCTTATGTAGTTAAGGATAGACAAAATTGGTTAGTCTAATGCCAAAGCGTCGTGACTGTGTAACAGGGGCCACCGCCGAAGTGGCATCCCTGAAGAAAGCGTTGTCCGAGGCTGAAGACAAGGCGGCCTGGAATGCAATGAGCGCGAAAAGCAAAGTGCTAGAGTGGGCGAGGTACAGCAAGAGCTCCAGGACCTCGGCAAGAAGCTCGAGTCCGTGGAGCATGATCTGAAGATGAAAGAGGCCGAGTTTTTAAGGCCCTTGTGAATATGAAATACGCCAAGGCCGAAGCCGAGAAGGCACAACAGGAAATCCAGGAGGCCAAAAAGATAGCGGCGGGTAAGAAATTCTTTATGCAAATCAAACATGTGGAGGAGGTGTTTCTTTTACTTACCCGAAGTTGGAGCTCTCCAGGGGCATTCGCAGATCTACCACGCAGCGTATCAGATGCCGCAGCATTCTACCGTGCCCAGGAGGGGAGCTCAACGGAGAAGTTGTTCTGGTCCCGGTATGCTGGGGCCGAACACCCAATGCCTCTGAGTGACCAACTGAAGCAGTTGGTCAAACTCCACAGGGCGGCCGAAGTGGCTATGAAAGATTTCATAGTCCGGATGTGGCCTGGTGAGCTCCTGCCCACTAGCTACTTCGGCCTGATCAAGCAGATGGTGAATGCATGTCCGCGGCTTGAAGTGATCAAGCGATCCGTTTGCATTGAGGGTGCCCGCCGGGCCTTTGCCCGCGCGAAGGTGCATTGGGGCAAGCTGGTGAAGGACGGGCCGCCGGAGGGCAAGGCGCATTGCCATCCCGAGATGTACTATGATGGCGTTATGAAGGGAGCTCATCTTGTGGCCGATGAATGTACCAAGGACACCATTTTAGAATGAATTCACTTCTGTCATGTTTGTAATTTAAAGACAAAGTTACTTGTGCTATGTAGCACTGTTTGATTTAAAATATTACCTTCTGTGCGGCTGTTTATAAAATTCTGAAAGTAGGCCAGTTGTCGGCTTCCGCCCCCACGTAACTAGTACTGGGGTGTTCATGGAAAACCCGGACACTCTTTATCCAAATGTTTGGTCCCTTAAGGAGGTGTCCGGCCCAGCAAACAAGGCAATCGGACTATGCAGCTTTATAACTTTCACTTAGCCATAGAAGTCTACAATTTTAAATTTTGAAGAAGCCCCTAGAATCCGGAAGGACAAATTGGGGCGCTATATACGCCTAGATCGGACGAAGCCGATTTATCGTCTAAAGTGGAAAAATCTTTAAGGATTTTAAGACCTCTCGAACAGCGACCAGGTCTCGCCACATCATGTCGGTCAGTTTTCGGCTTTCTCTACTGAGGTTCTCGTCCGGAAGAACCGGGACACAATCGTAGTAGTTCTCCCTGCGCTACCTTAGCCGATATAACGGAACATAAGGTACCAAAACAAGGGAGCCGGGCTAACCCAACTGTAGACCCAAGACATGATTCGGAGCTGATGCATATAGTGCTATAAGTTCGGGGTGCCACACTGTTGAAAGTGTTCGGACTTTACTTGCCGTATTACAGGGTGCCATGAGAAGCCCCTGGCAAACTGACCGTACAAAGGTGTACGGATGCAATATCAAATAAACATTTATAAGAAAAAAATACTCAAATAAGAATAATAAGCTGACGCTGTATATGATCTCCCATAGATGAATAATACGTTTAAGCGTATGTTTACAATGGATGCATTAAGCGGAGATAAATAGGACGATTTGACATGTCCTATCCAGGGGCAGGCCGCGTATAGATAGATAAAACAGGTATAACGATCGTAAGTAGATTCCACATGGGTATTTCCTTCGGTGCATAACGCCTGTTGCCTACTTGGTTTTCTCCCCTGTATAGGTCCGACAATCCGGCCCTTCTGAAGAGGCTGCACTAAAGCAAAGTCCTAAAAGGTAAAAGGGGAAGATTATGAAGGTATGTAGCGGTTACCCGCACTATTGACTGACTCGTTGTTGCACCTCTGCCTACGCCCATGGTATCTTGACTGCGTAATTCTGTATGCGTGGCACGAATGCTGCTTTGATGGGGCTTGAGCGGAGGCCGGACTGCTAGTCGCGCTCTTGGCGTTCTTGATGATCCTGTTGCGGGGTGCTCCGGACTCTCTTGGCGGTGCTCGAAGTTGTTGTTGCCGGATTGGTTTGTCGGAGTAGGCCGCATTGTACTTCCACCGCGAGGGCTGCAGTATGCTCCTCTGTTCGGAGAGAGTGGTCCATGTTTCCGTTGACTGTTATGACCCTGCGTGGTCCTGGCATCTTGAGCTTGAGGTATGCATAGTGTGGTACCATATTGAATCTAGCAAATGCGGTTCGCCCGAGCAGTGTGTGGTAACCACTGCGGAAAGGGACGATATCGAAGATTAACTCTTCGCTTTGGAAGTTATCCGGAGATCCGAAGACCACTTCCAATGTTATAGAGCCCGTACAATGGGCCTCTACTCCAGGAATCACGCCTTTAAAGGTGGTTTTGGTGGGCTTAATCCTTGAAGGGTCAATTCCCATTTTGCGCACTGTGTCCTGATAAAGTAGGTTCAGGCTGCTGCCACCGTCCATAAGGACTCACGTGAGGTGAAATACGTCGATGATTGGGTCTAAGACCAATGCGGCTAAGACGCCGTGATGGATGCTAGTAGGATGATCCCTACGATCAAAGTTGATCGGACAAGCTAGCCATGGGTTGAACTTGGGGGCGACTGGCTCCATCGCGTAGACGTCCCGTAGTGCCCGCTTCCGTTCCCGCTTGGGGATGTGAGTGGCGTAGATCATGTTGACCGTTTTCACCTTGGGGGGGGGGGATTTCTTTTGTCCCCCCGTGTTCGGACGCCGGGGCTCTTCGTCATCGTCGCTGTGTAGCCCCTTGTCCTTGTTTTCGGCATTTATTTTGCCGGCCTGTTTGAATACCCAGCAGTCTCTGTTGGTGTGGTTGGCTGGCTTGTCCTAGGTGCCATAAATTTGGCATGAGCGCTCGAGTATGCGGTCTAGACTGGACGGTGCCTGATTGTTTCTTTTGAACGGCTTCTTCTGCTGACCGGACTTGGATCCGCTGAATCCGGCGTTTACTGCCGTGTCTTCAGTGTTGTCATCGTTGTTCTGTCGCTTATGTTCGTTGCATCGTGGCTTGCCGTTATTGTCACGGACATCCGAAGTGCCGGAATGTGGCGTGGTGCCGCTGCGAGCCAACCAGCTGTCCTCGCCCGCACAAAAGCGGGTCATTAGTGTTGTGAGAGCTGCCATTGACTTGGGTTTTTCCTGGCCGAGGTGTCGAGAAAGCCACTCGTCACGGATATTATGCTTAAAAGCCGCCAGGGCTTCGGCGTCCGCACAGTCGACTATTTGGTTCTTTTTAGTTAGGAACCGAGTCCAGAATTTCTTGGCTGACTCTCCGGGCTGTTGAGTAATGTGGCTCAGGTCATCAGCGTCCGGTGGTCGCACATATGTGCCCTGGAAGTTGTCGAGGAATGCGTCTTCCAGGTTTTCCCAACTGCCAATGGAATTTGCTGGCAGACTGTTTAGCCAGTGTCGGGCTGGTCCTTTGAGCTTAAGGGGAAGGTACTTGATGGCATGTAGATTGTCTCCGCGGGCCATGTGAATGTGGAGAAGGAAATCTTCGATCCATACTTCGGGGTCTGTTGTGCCATCGTATGATTCAATGTTTATGGGTTTGAACCCTTCTGGGAATTCATGATCCATCACTTTGTCAGTGAAGCAGAGGGGGTGTGCGGCGCCTCTGTGCCGGACTATGTGGCTCCGCAGTTCGAATTGGTCTGGGTTGCTGTGTTCGGCCCGACCGGACTTGTTGATAATGTATCCGGCGTGATGGTCATCGTCGCGTGCTAGGGCGCGCCCCCGCGATCCGTAGATCGATCTTGGCTGTCCTGCTTTGTTTTCCAGAATATCTTGCAGGTCCTGCCTGTTGCCCCAGGCTGTAGTGTATTGGCGTGGGGGTGCGGGCTGGTATTCGGGCTGATATCCTGTTTTATCCCGGCCACGGGGTGGCCGGTCAGTCATTTGGCGCTCGAGTCTGTATTCCTCGGCTGCCAGGACTTCAGTCCATCTATCTGTGAGCAGGTCTTGATCAGCATGGAGTTGCTGCTGCTTCTTCTTCAGGCTCCTTGCAGTGTTAATAAGCCAGCGCTTGAAGCGCTCCTGCTCCACGGGATCCTCAGGCACTCCGAACTCGTCGTCGCCGAGGCTAATCTCGTCTTCGGAGGGGGGCATATAGTTGTCCTCCTCCGGATATCCGTCGGTCGCCTGTTCGTCTGGGCTGACCTGCTCATCTTCCTGTTCGGCCTGCTTGAAGGCGGGCTGGTCAGGGTTGTATTCCTCTTCGACGCCGTCCGGATTGCTTTCATCTCCAGGGCCGGTATTGCTGTGGCGGGGCTTGGAGTGGCGCCGACGACACCCATGCTTTGCTTTTCTCCCTGAGGGGTTATCCTCTGTTGCCTCGTCGCCATTGGTTTCCTTCGGAGTGTCCACCATGTATATATCGTATGAGGAGGTGGCCGTCCACCGCCCTGTGAGCGATGGCTCCTGTAATTCTCCTGCATCGTCGTCCATACCGTCGATGTCTCCGGAGTCAAAGTCAAGCACGTCGGTTAAATCATCGACCGTGGCGATGAAGTGGGTGGTGGGTGGGCAGCGAATTCCTTCGTTGCCTGCTTCCCACTCAAGCCGGACATAGTTCGGCCCAGAGCCTCCTGACAAAGAGAGAGACTTTAATGAGTTCAGCATGTCGCCAAAGGGTGAGTGTTGGAAGATGTCTGCAGCGGTAAACTCCATTACCGGAGCCCAGCCTGGCTTGGCTGGCTCGAGGGTGTGCGGACCAGAGCCAACAACCGGATACGAGTCCGGGGGGCCGGGGTTGCAGGCCTCCACAAAGGTGAGACCTGTGTTCGGCTCCACCGCCGATGAGTGTGCGGCCTGCAGGGCGGGGTCCACCCCTCCGTCCTTAGGCAATGCAACTTGCTCCGGATTTAGATCTGAGGCTACCGCAGGGGCGATATCCGAGCATTGTCCGACGGCAGGTCTAAGCCGTGCTCGTCGTGACTGTTCGGTGCTCCTGGCGCAGGCCCAAATCCATAGAAGATCAAGTCTCCGCGAATATCCGCTGTGTAGTTCAAGTTTCCGAACCTGACTTGGTGGCCGGGGGTGTAGCTATCAATTTGCTCCAGATGGCCAAGCGAATTGGCCCGCAGTGCGAAGCCGCCAAACACGAAGATCTGTCCGGGGAGAAAAGTCTCGCCCTGGACCGTGTTGTTGACGATTGAAGGCTCCATCAAGCCCTGGAGCGACGACACAGAGGAACTCTCAATGAAAGCACCAATTTCGGTGTCAAAACCGGTGGATCTCGGGTAGGGGGTCCCGATCTGTGCATCTAGGCTGATGGTAACAAGAAGCAAGGGACACAATGTTTACCCAGGTTCGGGCCCTCTCGATGGAGGTAAAACCCTACTTCCTGCTTGATTAATATTGAAGATATGAGTTGTACAAGAGTAGATCTACCACGAGATCGTAGAGGCTAAACCCTAAGAGCTAGCCTATGATGGTATGATTGTAATTGTGATCGGCCTTCTAAGGACCAACCTCTCCAGTTTATATAGACACCGGAGAGGACTAGGGTTTACATGGAGTCAGTTACAAGGAAGGAAACACAATATCCGGATCGCCAAGCTTGTCTTCCACGCAAAGGAGAGTCCCATCCGAACACGGGCCGAAGTCTTGAGTCTTGTATCTTCACGCTTCAATAGTCCAGACGATGTATACAGTCCGGCTGTCCGGATACCCCCTAATCTAGGACTCCCTCACCCGCCGCAGTCCGCCTGGGTGTTGCCAACCACCTTCGGCTTGACATTGAACACCTTCATCCACATGCCGAAGTGCGGCTGGACCCACAGAAGGGCCTCGCAAATGACAATGAAGGTAGAGATGTGGAGGAGGGAGTTGGGGGCTAGATCATGAAAATCTAGCCCGTAGAAACACATCAATCCCCGCACGAAGGGGTACAACGGGAATCCCAACCCCCGGATGAAGTGGGGGAGGAAAACCACCCTCTCGTCTGGCTTGGGCGTGGGGACGACCTGGCCCTCCTCGGGGGCCCGGTGAGCGACGTCGGCCGACAGGTAGCCGGCTCGCTTTAGCTCCTCGATGTCATCGTTGGTGATGACGGAGGCCTCCCACTTGCCATTAGCTCCGGATCTGGCCATGGCCGTTGAGGGAGTCCTGGATTAGGGGGTGTCCGGATAGCCGAACTATCACCTTTGGCCGGACTCCTGGACTATGAAGATACAAGATTGAAGACTTCGTCCCGTGTCCGGATGGGACTTTCCTTGGCGTGGAAGGCAAGCTTGGCGATACGGATATGTAGATCTCCTACCATTGTAACCGACTCTGTGTGACCCTAACCCTCTTCGGTGCCTATATAAACCGGAGGGTTTTAGTCCGTAAGACGAACAACAATCATACCATAGGCTAGCTTCTAGGGTTTAGCCTCTCTGATCTCGTGGTAGATCTACTCTTGTACTACCCATATCATCAATATTAATCAAGCAGGAGTAGGGTTTTACCTCCATCGAGAGGGCCCGAACCTGGGTAAAAACATCGTGTCCCTTGTCTCCTGTTACCATCCGCCTAGACGCACAGTTCGGGACCCCCTACCCGAGATCCGCCGGTTTTGACACCGACATTGGTGCTTTCATTGAGAGTTCCTCTGTGTCGTCATCTTTAGGCCCGATGGCTCCTCCGATCATTAACAACGATGCGGTCCAGGGTGAGATTTTTCTCCCCGGACAGATCTTCGTATTCGGCGGCTTTGCACTGCGGGCCAATTCGCTTGGCCATCTGGAGCAGATTGAAAGCTACGCCCCTGGCCATCAGGTCAGATTTGGAAGTTTGAACTATACGGCTGACGTCCGCGGAGACTTGATCTTCGACGGGTTCGAGCCACAGCCAAGCGTGCCGCACTGTCACGATGGGCATGATCTAGCTCTGCCGCCGGACAGTGCCCTGGAGGCCGCACAAGTATCCGCTCCGACCCTTAGCTCGGAGTCGACTGCGCTGATCGAGGACAGGTGGCTGGACACCGCCTCGAGGGCTGCTATCTCTACGGCGATTGAGCCGAACACCAACCCTGTCCTTTGCGAAGCTCGTGACTCCAAGGTGCCGGACTCCTCTCCGGACTCCGAACCTTCCGCGCCCCTGCCAATCGAATCCGATTGGGCGCCGATCATGGAGTTCACCACCGCGGACATCTTTCAGCACTCGCCCTTTAGCGACATCCTGAATTCACTAAAGTCTCTCTCTTTATCAGGAGAGCCCTGGCCGGATTATGGTCAGCAAGGTTGGGATGCGGACGATGAAGAAATTCAAAGCCCACCCACCACCCACTTCGTAGCCACTGTCGAAAGTTTAAACGACGTGCTCGATTTCGACTCCGAAGACATCGGCGGTATGGATGATGATGTAGGAGATAAGCATGAACCAACACCTATAAGGCACTGGACAGCCACCTCATCTCACGATGTATACATGGTGGACACACCTAAAGGAAGCGACAACGAGGAACAATGGGACGCCACGAGGGATCATTCCCTCGAAAATCAGTCAAAACGGCGACGTAAGTGCCGCTCAAAATCCCGCCTCGACAAAGACAACAGCCATAGAGCAGGGCGAACCGGTGGATGACGAACATGCCATCGAGCAACCGTCCAAACATGACAACCTGGATAAACATTCCGTCCCCAACGAAGATAACAGTCCGGACGATCTCGCACCGGACAAGTTGCTGGAGCAGAAGAACCTCCACAAAAGGCTCGTCGCCACTGCGTGTAGCCTGAAAAAGCAGAAGCGGAAGCTCCAAACAGCGGAAGATGCGCTCAGAATCAGATGGAGCAAATTACTCAACACCGCAGACAAATACGGCGATAGTCGCCGAACAACGAGCTACCCGAAGCGAAAACTATTGCCCGAATTTGATGAGGAGGCTGTAGAGCCCCCACAATCAAAGAACAAGGAGACCACCCGGTCGGATAGACGACCCCATGGCAAACATAGAGCGGCAAACGGCGCCACACACAAGCCGGCACGCGACCCACACACGGATTCGCATCAAAAAGATGGCCCAGTTAGATCTATCTACGGGCCAAGAAAGCAAGCTCTAGTAAGCAATGCAACACATCAAGTATCCGAATATTATGATACACCTAAATATAGGGGTGCCGCACACCCCCTATGTTTCACCGATGAGGTTCTGGATTATGAATTTCCAGCGGGATTCAAGCCCGTAAACATAGAGGCATACGACGGAACAACAGACCCTGGAGTCTGGATTGAGGATTACATCCTCCACATACACATGGCTAGAGGAGATGACCTCCACGCCATAAAATACTTACCCCTCAAGCTCAAAGGGCCAGCCCGGCATTGGCTCAAAAGCCTCCCCGAAAACACCATTGGAAGTTGGGAAGAGCTCGAGGATGCTTTTCGGGCAAATTTTCAAGGGACCTATGTCCGACCTCCGGATGCAGACGATTTAAGTCACATAACTCAACAACCCGGAGAGTCAGCCCGAAAATTCTGGAACAGATTCCTTACTAAAAAGAACCAAATAGTCGACTGTCCGGACGCCGAAGCCTTAGCAGCTTTCAAACACAACGTCCGAGACGAATGGCTCGCCAGACACCTCGGCCAAGAAAAGCCAAGAACAATGGCCGCATTAACAAGCCTCATGACCCGCTTTTGCGCGGGAGAGGATAGCTGGCTGGCAAGATGCAGTACCAGTGACCCAAGTACATCCAAAGTCAGGGATGGAAACGGGAAACCGCGACGCAGCAAGGACCAGCGCCGGACCAAGGGAAACAGCCCGAAGAGCACGGCAGTCAACGCCGGATTCAAAAGCTCTCGGCAGAATCATAAAAAACTGCCCCTTAAGGATAACAGGGACGAGCTATCTAACTTAAACAAAATCTTGGACAAGATATGCCAAATCCACAGTACTCCCGGGAAGCCTGCAAACCATACCCACAGAGATTGTTGGGTCTTCAAGCAGTCCGGCAAACTCAACGCCGAACACAAGGGGCTCGACACACCAAGCGAGGACGATGACGAACCCCACAAGCAGAGCACCGGAAAACAAAAGAATTTCCCACAAGAAGTCAAAACAGTAAACTCACTTCACGTGACAAAAGGGAAAAATAGAGCGGCGCCCATAGAGGTACGCGCCATACGGCCTATCCCAGAGGAGTCCCGCCACTGGTTGTTAAAACCAATCACCTTCGACCATCAGGATTACTCTAGAAGTATCCGGAATGCAGGATGGACTGCCTTGATATTAGATCCGATAATTGACGGACTCCAATTTACACAAGTCCTAATGGACGGCGGCAGTGATCTAAACCTGCTATACCAGGACACAATCCGCAAAATGGGGATAGACCCAACCAAAATTCGCCATAGCAACACTTCCTTTCAAGGGGTAATGCCAGGCCCATATGCCCATTGTACGGGCTCTCTACTGCTAGAAGTTGTGTTCGGCTCACCCGACAACTTCCGCCGCGAAAAGTTAACCTTCCACCTCGCCCCGTTCACAAGTAGCTACCAAGCACTACTGGGACGCGAAGCTTTCGCCCGCTTTAACGCAATACCGCATTATGCATCCCTTACACTTAAAATGCCCGGTCCGCGAGGCATCATCTCCTTAAAGGGAAATACCGAGTGTTCCTCGAGCGCGGAAGATGGTGTGACTGCCTTGACAGCCACACACTAAGCCGGCTTCACCAATCAAAGCACCTAAACAGGTCGTTCAGACCCCGGACACGGCTAGACGAGTCCGGCGTAAACATACAAGGGCTTACTAGCCGCATACCCCTGTACAAGGGGCTCCGCGCATGTACAACAAGAGACAATAAAGCTCAATTTTATTCATTTTTTGAATTGTACTTTGTTTATTTAGTATAACATACATTTTCGCACGATCTTTTTCAACTAAGTTCCCCTCTTTTACAGATGAACACCGTGCTACACCCGTCCAGGATACGGCACAACGGAGACACAGGCGCAGACGTGCAGTAGGGACCCGTGACAAGGATTCTTTTCAGATTAAGACCCTGCGTAAACCTTTTTTACTGTCTCTTGTTGATACACATCCCCTGGTTTCTTGCCATAACCGAGGAGGAGGCTGGCGTTTTGGCATGGGCCACGTCAGAATTTTGCGCGTACCTGGACACCAGGGGCTTATTACCAAGGGCGTTGTTCGGCCCATTTTCATAAAGACCGAATACCTTAGGGAGTGTTCGGCGTCTCGAGTTAGGCCTTATATGCATCAGCTCCGAATCATGTCTTTGGTCAAATGTTGGGTTTGCCCGGCTCCTGTGTTTTGCTGCCTTACGTTCCGCTCTATCGGCTAAGGCGGCACCAGGAGAACTACTGCGATTGTGCCCCGGTTCGGCCAGGCGAGCACCTCAGTAGAGAAAGCCGAAAACTGACTGTCATGATATAGCGTGAGACTGGTCAACCACTCGATGACCCGCCGGAATCTATAGGATTCCTCCGCATTGACGAAGGGCCGTTTCCCGGTCAGGCACATACGCCCCGAATTCGGGTGAGCGCGGTGCCCCTAGGGGCTATATAGTAGCCCCACTGTCAAACTCCTATGGCTAAGTGAAAGTGATAAAGCATTATAGTCCGGTTGCCTAGTTTGCTGCGCTACCACCTCCTTTATAGGACCAAGACGTTGGATCAAGTGTGAAAATGCGCCTTTTGCAAACACCCCCGCATTATATGCGTGGGGGCTGAAGCCGAAGACTGCCATCTTTCAGGTTATATATACATATACATTAGCGGCCGCACAGGAGGTATTTTAATTCTTGAAAGGCACAAGTATAAAAAGCTTTTATATTCCATCGATACATTGTTTCACAATAATACATGTTATTCGAACATAATATCCTTCGAGCACTGCGTCTCTATTAAACGAGCGCCCTGCAGAACTTCCTGAAAATAGTGCTCGACAGGTACTCGGCTTCCGTCCGAATCTTGGGATGCAACATCGGTGGCCTTCATCTCCGCCCAGTATGTCTTGACACGGGCAAGAGCCATCCGCGCACCCTCTATGCATGCCGACCTCCTCATTGCATTGATATGCGGCACCGCACCAAGGAACTGCTGCACCAAGCCAAAATAACTCTTCGGCTCGGGCCTTTTCGGCCACAAAAGACTCACGACATCCTTCATGGCAAGTCCGGATAACCTATTCAGCTCCGCCCATTCGGCCAAGCGATCGGTTAATGGAAGTGGGCGCTCTGGATTATGGAACTGCGACCAAAAAACCTTTTCCATTTCGTGATCCTTTTGATCTCGGAAGTGTTCGGCCGCGTCCGCGGCACTTGCCGCCAAGTCCAGATAAGCATCCTCCGCACTCCACAGCCGGTCCAACTGAGCATATTTAGGATCCATGAATTTCCTCCGCAGCAGAAAGGGCTTTCCAGCCGCGATATCTCCGGCCTGACGCAGCTCCTCCTTCATAGCTCTCATCGCAGAGCGAGCATCCTTGGCCTCGGTAGTGGCTTTCTTCAGGTCCTCTTGCACCGCTCGATCTTCTTTTTCAAGAAGCTTGCAGCGGTCGGCATCATTCTTCAACTTCACGGCCATCTCGGCCATTTCCTTCTTGCTTCGGCAGTGAGCAGCATGTTCGGCTTTTAGCTCTTCGGCCACCTTTAAGGCAGCCGCATCACTCTTTCTGGCCTGCTCCTTGGCTCGGGCGAGCTCCACCCGAAGGATCTCCATGGCAGCGGCACCATCTGCATCAAGCATACATGTTGTAAGGCACGGGCATCAAGCTCCCTTACCAGGTATCCTCGAAGAAATTGCATACCTTGTGACTCGTCAAGTCGCTTATTGACAAGCACGATGTCGGCATCCGCCACGTCAAGTTGTCGCTTTAGTTCGGCAAATTCATCAGTCTGGTTAGCCACCAGACCCTTCGCCACCTACATAGGAAGGGCGACACATTATACCTGGGATTATGATCCTCGGCGCGCAGTCATTTTTGACAACACACCGAGCCTCAGGGGCTACTATCTACACAGGGCGCATTTTATATGTGGAACTGTCAGAAGGTACATCATTTTGCGTACCTCAAAACCTGTCAGTAAACTTCTGACGGCTTCGTGCAATCCGCTCTCAGCGGATGAAATCCTTTCAATCACCGTACCCATTAACGCACGGTGATCTTCTGAGATAGACGCTCGCCCGAGCAGATCCTTCAGCTCCTCCGACCGTACACCAGGTGGTGCCGGACTCGTCCGATGGCCTTTTTCGAAGGCCGGACGCGGAGGGCTTTGAGGGGACATACGACTGCCTTCCGGCCCCGCCGGACTCGGAGAAACCCTCCGCGACGACACCTCAGGGTCGCCCGCCTCGCAAGACGGTACGGCAGGGGGAGGCGTTTCGCTCTCCATCATCTCCGGACGAAGATCCCCCGAAGATGAGCTCTGCTGAGAAGGGCTGAGATCCGAACTACAAGGTAAAATTTCGGTTATCTTCATCAGAAATAGGGCAGGGATATCCTTTATTTTAAAAAAACTCCCCTTTTTACTTACGGCTCGGTGGAGGGCTGATCCCCTTGGGGGCACAATGCGGCCGAGGCATCTCTCGGCGCAGGACCCTCTGACGAAGATTTCTTCCCCCGCTTTGAGACCATGGTCTCCGGGTCTTCAGAGGCGGTCCTCTTCTTCCCTTGGATGGAGGGATTCTCGATCCCTCCTTTCCTGACAGCCTCCTTCGCGGAGGCGGTAGCTTCCTTGTTCCCCCCTTCACCTTCTTCCGAAGGCGCAACCTCCAGCATCCTGGTTAACACGGGATCCGGTGTGGTCTCAGGGAGGGGGGCCGGACACCTGATTAACTTTGCTTTCGCTATCCACTTCTGTTCAAGGAACAACTCTTTTAAAGGGCAAGTTCGTGATAAATATGGGATAGCGTGTCCGGGTACAGGGCTACTTACTTGAGTATCCGGGCGATTGCAGCTCAGACCTGCGTCCTCGGTCAAGTCCGGACACATCGCTTGTGATCCGAAGAAAAGCTTGTACATCTCCACGGGCGTCGCGCCCATAAAATGTTGGAGAGCTCGTGGTCCCTCCGGGTTAAATTCCCACAGGCGGAGGGGGCGACGTTTGCAGGGCAGGGTGCGACGAATCAGCATGACCTGCGCTACTACGACCAGAGTGATCTCTCTCTCTAGGAGGTCTTGAATGCGGCCCTGCAACAAGGGCACGTCCTTGGACGGCCCCCAGTCAAGTCCTTTATTGACCCATGACGCCAGCCGCGGTGGAGGACCCGAGCGAAAGGCAGGTGGCGCCACCCATTTGGTGCCCCTGGGAGCTGTGATATAAAACCACTCTTGTTGCCATAGGCTGAGCTCCTCTTGAAAAGAGCCCTCGGGCCATGGAGCATCAGCATTCTTGCTTATAACAGCCCCTCCGCACTCTGCCTGCTGCCCCTTGATCATCTTCGGCTCCACTTTGAAGGTCTTGAGCCACAATCCGAAGTGAGGGGTAATGCGGAGGAAGGCTTCGCATACGACAATGAACGATGAGATGTGGAGGATGGACTCCGGATCCAAGTCATGAAATTCCAACCCATAGTAAAACATGAGCCCCCTCACGAAGGGGTCCGTCGGGAAGCCTAGCCCCCGAAGAAAGTGAGACGCGAACACCACGCTTTCACCAGGCTTGGGAGTGGGAATAACCTGCCCTTGGGCAGGCAGCCTATGTGAAATTTCGCCGGTTAGATACCTGGCATCTCTTAGCTTTAGCACGTCTTCTTCCGTAACGGAGGAAGGCATCCACCGGCCTTGCAGGTCGGAGCCGGACATCATCGAAGGTCCGAAGCGCCTGAATCTGGAGCTTTGGGTGTTGGAACTCGAGGCGAGGGGCGGATTCGATTGAGATTGAAAGAAAGGAGTGGAGCCTTGGTCTCTTTATAAAGAGGTTGAATACCAATAGCCTTCCCCGTGACCGTTCGGGACTCGCCTTCGATAGAGGAGACGTGCCAACGGGCACGACTGGGTTACCCGCGCCCGTATTAATGAGAATCCCGGAATAAGGGGACACGATCTCTGCTTTGACAAGACGTGCCAAGGAAACCGCCTCGCTAAACACGCTGAGGTGGGATAGTAAAACGATTCGAATAAAGGCTTGGCCGTGGTGTGATGTCACGCCACGGAATACGTCAGCAGATTGAATTTGTGTAAATATTATTCTCTCTACGGTGGTATGTGGAACTTATTTTGCAGAGCCGGACACTATCCTTGTGTTCAAAATCTTCTATGAAGTATTCAAAGGAGGAAACCGCCTTGCAATGTCGAAGACAATATGTGCGCCGGACTCGTCGTCATTGAAGCCTGGTTCAGGGGCTACTGAGGGAGTCCTGGATTAGGGGGTGTCCGGATAGCCGAACTATCACCTTTGGCCGGACTCCTGGACTATGAAGATACAAGATTGAAGACTTCATCCCGTGTCCGGATGGGACTTTCCTTGGCGTGGAAGGCAAGCTTGGCAATACGGATATGTAGATCTCCTACCATTGTAACCGACTCTGTGTAACCCTAACCCTCTTCTATGCCTATATAAACCGGAGGGTTTTAGTCCGTAGGACGAACAACAATCATACCATAGGCTAGCTTCTAGGGTTTAGCCTCTCTGATCTTGTGGTAGATCTACTCTTGTACTACCCATATCATCAATATTAATCAAGCAGGAGTAGGGTTTTACCTCCATCGAGAGGGCCCGAACCTGGGTAAAAACATCGTGTTCCTTGTCTCTTGTTACCATCTGCCTAGACGCATAGTTCGGGACCCCCTACCCGAGATCCGCCGGTTTTGACACCGACAGCCGTAGCTAGGAGGAGGCGGGAAGGGAGTCACTGCGAAAGAGTAAGGCAGAGCGCTAGAGCTTTGGAGATTAGAAAGGCAACAGCGGGAGGCGGAAGAAGGCGTGAGGTGATAACTGTAGCCGTTCCCCTTTCTTATAGGCCGCGGAGGAGCCAAGGGTTCCCCTTTCACGCCGCGGGCCTCTCCACTTCCCGATACGCTCGCGATTTTATGCGCGGGTAGGGGAATCGAAATCATTGATCATATCCCCTAAAAAACGGGCACGATCTCTGCCTTGATGAGACGTGCCAATGGAGGGGCGGCCTCAAGCCATGTATCAAGAATTTCCAACCATTCGGTGTTATGACCGGACGCGACCCTTCGCTAAAAGTTGTTAGACATCGGCACTGTTCACACTTGTGCACTTTGGCCTTCGAGGCTAAGTAAAACAAATACACCGGATTCCGGACACCACTTAATTCCGAGCACACACAGGACATGATGGAGAACTCGCCTCGCAAGCCGAAGACCGTGGAATATGCGGAAGTCGAACACAAGTACTGGCGTTGGAGGCTAGTTCGAGGGCTATTGAGGAGTCCTGGATTAAGGGATCCTCGGGCCGCCGACCCATTGCTTACGGGGCCAGACTGATGGGCTACTATGGAGCCGAACTAGGGCGTGGAGAGTGTCCGGATAGAAGATCTTCGGTCGTGGTGTGCCCTCCAAGTCTAGAATAGCGTGATCTTTCCTTTGTTGTAACTGATCGCATGTAACCCTAACCCTACTGGTGCCTATATAAGCCAGAGGGTTTTAGTCTTTAGGGCTAGAGCAGCATCCATAACCCCATCAACCTAGGGTTTAGCTCGCCTGATCTTGCCGTAGATTGACTATGTAACCATATCATACACATCAAATACAATCAAGCAGGACGTAGGGTTTTACCTCTTCGAGAGGGCCCGAACCTGGGTAAACACCGCGTTCATCGTCCCGTGTTCCCTATTGATCCTAGATCCACAGCTCGGGACCCCCTACCCGAGATCCGCCGGTTTTGACACCGACAGTCTGCCTCCACCGGCTCTGGCTCCTCCTTCATGGCAGCATCGTCCTCCTCTAGCTCCGCCTCCTCCTCCTCTTTCTCCTCCGGCTTCGGCCAACCCGGGGGAAGGCCGACAGTGATACGAGTAGCGTGCCTCGCCCAGATCTCCTCCAGCGGCTGCAACTGGCGCTCCGACATCAACATGCCGTATGTGGTGATCCTCTGCTGGACCATGGCTAGCGGCTACGGCGAGGAGATGAAAGTTGGCGATGCAAGTGGGAGGGAGAGGGAAGGAACGGGGATAGGCTAAGGTTGGGTTGTCGTCGTCCGGCTTAAATAGCCGGACTTGCTTTCTTGGGTGGCACGCTAGAGCGGCGCCACGCGGCGCGGACCGGAGGAGGTGCCCGTTGGACCAACGGTCTCCGCGTGACCACGTGGGTCCTAGCGGTTAGTCTTATATGGCAGGCATGACCGGACGCGTCTGGGCATTTTCATATCCGCCCTAGGCATGGGGCTGAATATGGGGACTGTCGATCAATCTGGACGTTTGGGTCGGATTTAAACGGCGTGGTTGGGTGTATGGTTTTTGGGTCCGAAGAGTGACCGGACAGCTCGTCGGGCTTTACCCTAAAAAAAAAGCTCGTCGGGCTTTTGGGCCGGTATGGGTGGTCCGGTTATAGATGCAGTGTTCGGACTGTATCTACTGCTAAAATAAAGCCGAAAAGAAGTGCCACCAGAATTCCCCATCGTTTTTCCTCGCCGCCGGCAGGCACGGATACCTTCCTCCCCGACTCCTCGCCGTACTCTCCTCAGTCCGTCCGACCGACCCACCCACCGCAGCTCGATCTGCCGCTGCCGGTGTACCTCTTCTCCTCCGCGGCGCCCACCCGAACCCCTCCGCCTTTCACGGGCCGCCATCACCGTTCCCCTTCCCGTCGCCGTTCGATCTCCCTGCTCGATAATTCCGGCAACTGGTTTCTGAGGTATCTCTCACCCATGATTACTTCAAATCCATTGCCGCCTCGAGAAATTCTGGGTACACGCTGGATCCGCCCCTGCCCCCAGTAAAGGAAGCAACTTTTTTGTGTGTGTGAAGAGGGGAGGGTGACTTATGAAAATTTGTTAGAGAAAAACTGTTTTAATATCCTCAGAAAAATAAGAAAAACTGTTTCAATATCCTCAAAAGAATAAGAAAAACTGTTTTAATTAGGCTTCTCCTTGTGTTTTGCAGTTTACAATGGGGAACATGCTCACCGTCATGCTTGGAACAACTGCAGTTGTGGATCGTTGCCATCCAAGGCAACTCCACCCACGAGCCACCAGCAGCAGCAGGATAGCAGGCCATCAGTTTGAACCGCTGAGCATTCTGGCTTTCAGGGCTATGTCTGAGCACATAGGACGTAGTGAAGCGTTCTGTCGAAAGCAGATATCGAATGGCCGGTTTCAACTGCTGACCATTCTGGTTTGCGGAGCAATCCGTGCCGAGGGAATTACAGCAAACGATCCGTTCAAACTGTGTGGCATTCTCATCTGTGGAGTTTTGTCTGACTACATCGCTCATGGCGCAGAGGAACCAGCGGTTGATCTGCTTGGAGACCTTCCAGAGGTACTACACTAAAATCTCGTGGTCCAGCCAGTCTGTTGGTTGCAGAGTACTAATTTCTACTACTTGTTTGCAACTGATTTCTTATGAATACTGACACACCACTCCACTTGCTCTGTTATCATAATACTGCTACTAAGGTAATTTTTTTTGGTTTTCTCCATATCCTCCATTGCAGTTCAGAATGGGGAACATCCTCAACTTCACAACTACAGTGGCCGATCATTGCCATCCAAGGCAACTCCGCATAGGCAGCGGAACAGTAAGCCGTCAGCTCGAACCGTTGAGCATTCTGGCTTTCAGAGCTTTATGCAAGCACATTCAACGGCATGAAGCATTCCATCGAAAGCGGATAGCCAACGGCCAGTTTCAACTGCTGAGCATTCTGCTTTGCGGAGTAATCCATGCCAAGGGAATAATAGGGAACGATCGATGTAAACTGTGCTGCATTCTCATCTGTGGAGTTATATCTGACTACATCCATCACGGGCCAATTGATGCCAATGAATCAGCGATTGATCTGTTTGGAGACCTTCCAGAGGCACTGCACCAAAATCTCGTGCTCCATCTCGTCTCTTGATTGCAGATTACTCATGTCTACTTGTGTTCATTTATAATATATTTTTTGTTCTGCAGGGCGTGCTGTGCACAATTTTTTCAAAGTTGTCTCTGAAAGAGGCTGTAAGAACCAGTGCCGTATCAAGGAAATGGAGATACTTGTGGACAGTTTGTCCTAAACTGAGTTTTGACGGAAGTACAATATGTGGCAACAACAGATATGGGAAACAAGTATATGCTCTAGCGTTCATTCGCATTGTTAATAGGGTCTTGGCACAGTGCCGTGGCAAGTTGTTTGAAGAGCTTGCGATCAAAATTGATTTGAACAGGATGTTTGTTGAACACCTCAATAATTGGGTTCGTTTTGCTGTATCATCAAGTGCAAAGGCATTAGTTTTTGATTTAGCACCACAAGAGCATCAACTTCCAGGTCGTGATGGTCAGTACAAATTCCCATTTAAGCTTTTAGACAAGGACAGTGTACACCGTCTACAGAAAATTCATCTTAGCTTTGTAGATTTCCAGCCACCAATGCAGTTTAATGGCTTCCCTAACCTACGGAAGCTTGACTTAAACTTAGTGAATGTCAATGGGAAGGATATTCCACATATGTTGTCAAACTGCTGTAATCTAGAGTGGCTGAGTATGGTTAGATGCCATCTCAATGGTGAACTAAAGGTTAATGGCCCGCTGCCTCATCTACTGCACTTGAAACTTGTGTACTGCGATGTAACAAGTATAGCATTCGATACGGTGAATCTTGCAACTTTTATATACAAAGGAAGGAAGGTGCCTATTGACCTCAATAAATCATTAGAACTGGTATGTGCAGATATATGGTTTTCTACAGTCACTTTTGAGCGCGCCATTACTTTACTTGGTAAAGTGCTTAAAAATGTGCAACATCTAACCCTCGACATGGACTGTAAACCACCAGAGGTTTGCTCTTGGACCATCCTTTAAGTCATGATTTTTCTTATAACATCACATTATCGTGTCATGACCTTTGGTTATTTATCTTTCAGATTCCCCGTTTGATGCATTACCGATGCATGTTTTCTAGAATGACATATTTGCAATTGAGGTTGGTCTATGTCGAAGGATTGGATGTCTTATCCTTGGTCTCTTTTCTGAGGTCTGCTCCTTTCATTGAGAAGTTAGAGCTGCACGTAAGTATTCATATTGGTTTCTTCTTTGCTGGTACTCCATACATTTCTTTTTAGTAAGCAAACTGTTGTGCTGGACAATTTCTTTTTATCTGTGTTATTGCATATGCTGTCCTGGAACTGATGGATGGAGATATACTCTTAGACTTTACTTGATGTTCTTTATCCAACTCTCTTTGTTTTTAAGCTTGCTGGACAATTTGTTTTTTTATCTATGTTATTGCATATGCTGTCCTGGAACTGATGGATGGAGATACACTCTTAGACTTTACCTGCTGTTCTTTATCCAACTCGCTTTGTTTTTAAGCTACTACTCCCTCCGTCCCATAATATAACATCGTTTTGCAAGCTAAAACAGCTTGCAAAATGATCTTATATTTATGGGACAGAGGGAGTAGTTTTTATTCACTCTAAATCTTTAATGAAATAAAATGACAGTTTGATAAAAGTCTATCAGCGAGTTGCTCTAAACACAATATGTTCTTGACATTTGACAATAGATACAGTGAACAAGTGGTTAATCACAAACCTTCTCATCATGCTTCATTTTTTATTCAAACTTGCAGTTTTGTTTCCCTGGTTATATCCATTTGGTACAAGAACCTGAATCTATCAGGAAGCTACCGGAGTGTCTGTTCAACAACTTGAAGAGTTTGCATGTTACAGGATTTAAAGCATGCACTGGCCAAGTTGAGTTCCTTATGCATATGGTGGAAAATGCCCCTGCATTGGAAGGTTTAACTATAGATCAATCAGAAAAATATCTCCTAGAAGGTCATAAAAAGGATGCGAAAACGGTTATTGACCTGGTCCATAGAACTGCTAAAAAGTATCTTGAAGGGAAGATTTCGCCCAGGTGCATCTTAATGTTACTTTAACAAATCTGTTGACATTGGGATGCACAGTGCATATCTAGCTAGGGGCTGGAAAATCCAATGCGTCGGCAAGTTGCCGCTATGTATTCTTGTGCACGGTCCATTATATTGAATAAACATACTTCCCTTTTGCATAAATCTGCACACTATTAGCGCTTCTCTACAGTACTCCCTGTGTACAACTCTATTTAAACCTCCTGAGATTCACGCTTTCAGCCTTTCACTGTGGTTTGGATGACATATGCTTTCTCCCTGTGTGACATGTACAAAATCAAATCACAGGTCTTATCTATTTTACCAGACATGCAGCCCTAGTTGTTTTACTCCCTCCGTTCCTAAATATTTGTCTTTTTAGAGATTTCAAATGGACTACCACATACGGATGTATATAGACGTATTTTAGAGTGTAGATTCACTCATTTTTGCTCCGTATGTAGTTACTTTTTGAAATCTCTAGAAAGACAAATATTTAGGAATGGAGGGAATAGTATTTTTCACCTTGCCGTCTCCTATCCTATACTTGCTAAAGTTCTTACAGATGTGCGGCATTAAACAGAAGACATCAGGTGTGGTGCTGGATGTTACCCGGTCGCACAAAGCGTTCCCGCCTGGCCAGTAGACACTTACCTGCATCTAACAATATAGCATCTTGAGCACAATATTACTATACTTGCTAAAGTTCTTACAGATGTGCGGCATCTGACCCTCAGACCTCAGTGCAGGCTGTACCACCAGAGGTCTGCTCTTCGACCATCTTTTAAGTCTTGAATTATCCTATAGTATCATATAAATGTGTCTTGACCGTCTGTCATATGAAGTTGCAGAGGCTTGTCTGGTTATGTAGCGTTTAGATTTTGCCTTTTTGTGTGTTTGACAGTCTGTATGTCAAAACACCGCTGTTTGCGGTGAAGGTTGTATTTTGAGCCTATTAATAAAGTACTGCTTACAGAACCTAAAAGGGCCGTGTGTTTGCCCTGAAGAAACTACATACTGTGTGAAATCTGCTATGTAGTTAGATAAATCTTGTGAAATACCCTTCTAATAGTAGGTATGTTCACTGATCAATGCAGTACAAGTACAAAAACATTCTTCTGAAGGGAGCTTGTTGTTCTTAGATGTTTTATGTATAAATCTGCTGTGACTACTGGATATTTTTTCCTTAGTTTTATGTATATGAGTAAATTGTTATCTTGAGCATGAAAGTCAAAACCTGAGATGCATATGTCGGGGCTTTTTCCAATTAGAAGCTTTGATAAATGCATGAACATGGACACATGATTTGTTTCTTTCTTACCAGTCTTTGCCTATTTACTATCATGAACATGGACAGATGGTCGAGCATTTTTCTTCTATGTTGCTATCTTAACTTTTTTGCTTTTGCAATTAGTGTCTTTTATTATTGAGGAGTCACATGGCAGCATTAAACATAAGATATCAGAAATATGATTGTTTTGCTAAATATATATTATATCAGTGTGATATGCAATCTGAATAGTTGGACATGTATTTTGGCGGTTCAAATTTCTTTGCACTACCGGTAATTTAGTGAGAATGCGCACTTTTGCAGTATCTTTCATGCACTTGACTGTTTTGTTTCAGCGGAGAAGCGGATGAACTAATTATGGAGAAGGACAGATCCCGATGTACAGCCTCAGAGTAAAGGACGTGAAGTCGGAAGAGGTGTTTCGCAGCCGGGGGGGCGTCGGGGAGAAGGCGAGCCGCAGGAAATTAATCTTTTAGTTGCATGATTGCATGATGTGAGTGGGCGGATTCTTGGTCTGATGGGTTGTGCGGAGAGACTAGTCCAGCCTTGTAACAGCGTCACCTCACCTGAGATATAGTATGTCTGTTTCTCGTTACTCTCACTCTCGAAGAAGACCTTGGAGTGGTCCGTAGAGATATTATGCAGTAACTTGCAGTGTTTGTTTGTTGCTGCCTTGGCCAATATTTGTTGCGGTTTGAGTGTGTTTTGTTGTGTCACGAGTCACGCATCTGGTGTTGTGACTGTCCTTGGGTCTCTAATGTACTACATATTTTGATGTAGCGGTAGATGTGCTATATATATTCATATGCAGATGATTTTATCTGTAGTACAGTAAATATGTTTCCTTGCACAAAAAAGGGTCCGTGATAGGACTGGCAAATATAGTAAAGCATGTATGATGACTAGCTTGCTAAAACAAGTGTTGTGCTGCATCATATGTTGTGTTTAAAAATGTTCTTGTGGATGGGGTGATGTTCTTGATTCATTATTACATATGGGTTCCCTCAAAATTATTACATATGGGTGCATAAAACATTAGAAAGAAGACACAAGACGGCAGCAGCAGTCGATCAGGAGAATGAATGAATGAATGAAAAACATGGCTTCCATCTGAATTAAATCTGGAATGGAGCTTCGGTTGAAATGCATATCCTTCCTAGAAACATATGTGCACTTTCATTTTTCTGCAAATCAGAGAAAGTGCATGCCTGAACTAGTACAGTTACAGCGGAAGAGAATGCATGTCAATCATCCATCGTGCACAATATACTTTATCCATATCCACCATTTTCACAACTCTTCATCGCCAAAAAAACACAAGAAAATAGTTCGAAAATTGTTGTAGACAAACAAGATTTGACAGGACAAACTTATTTCTAGGCAATATAATGCGTTTCCTAGAACAATAATCTGCATAAACATGATAACACTCTTAGACAATATTCAGCCGATAATGGGCAATATAAGTCCTTTTTTGCACACACACACACACACACACACACAAAAAGCATAAGCTATTGACCATGCTAGCTAGCTCTTCAGCTCTGGACACACACTCATTAACCAACAATCACTCAGTTCAGTTCATAGTACACGGTTCATTCCTTGCACTATTTATTGCCAAGTGAAGAAACATCAGAAAAAGCAGAATTCAAGTCTTACACCTACTGTGGTCATCCCATTTTTAGTGACTGAACCTGGCTGTGAGGCAAAACACCCACCAAGTGCATGATCGACATTCAGAGTTATACTCCGATCGAATGCGAAATGCACATTTTCACATTGTTTCAGGTTGGCCTAGGTAGCTACTGGATATATTTAGAGGCAAACTGCAAGTTTCTACAAACCAACCATGGGGTCGACAAGTAAATTTCCCTTTCCAGCGTCATTTGATCAAATAAAAACTCTTCTTTAGACAAGAAAAAAACTGCACAAACAAACATGAATTTACTAGTGCTACAGAATTGTAGCCAACCAAGTGAAATTCATAAATCATAATGCCAACAATCCTTGCTAGCTCAAACCTCAGCTCGCATCGATCACAAGCCATTCGATAAAATCAAACCTCTTATGTAGACAAGAAAACAACTGCACAAACATACATGAACTTACTAGTGCGGTCCTTCCTTGCTTGCTTACTACTACAAGTTCTACAGAATTGTACTGTTAACTGCAAGGAACATCAAAACACTAACAAATGCATACTGTAGCTGCTGAAACCAACAAATAATAAGCTGAGGAAAACATAACCAAAATGAATTCAGTTTACGGTTCTCAGTTCGGATGCATTCTCAACGAAAATGGCTATATCAATCACCTCAGTTGTCTGCTCACACTGTTGAAGATCTTAATCTTGTCATCAAGCACATTTGACCACAAATCCTAGTCGAGCATGTGTGATAATGTGGGACCAAGTAAGACAGCAGTAAGAGCCCCGGATACCTTCAGGTAGCAGAAGATGGCGTCTGCCTCGTCGCACGAGAGGTCTGACGGGACGTCAACAGTCACCATGGGAGTCGTCGTGGTCGGATCCTGGCGCTGAATCATCTCCCGGGCATCATCAACACTGGTAAGAATGATAACCTTCCCGCTCCCCTCCGCAGCAACAGACGTGTCGTCGACCTTGGCCGCAAGCTCATCGTCGATGGCGTCAGGCTCCAGAACGATGTGCTCCTGGGAGGTGTCGGTCCTGGCTGCGCGCACTGCAGCAGCCGCACGCCAGAACTCGCCGGCAATCGGCGCGGGGCAGGGGTCGATGGCGAGCGGGGCCGGGGCCGGGGGTGGGAGCAGGAAGACCGTGTGGTCGTCCTGGCTGGGCGGTGGAAAGAGACGCCTGCTGAAGGGGCCGATCAGGTTGGTGAAGTCGCGGAGGAAGCCGTCGGAGCCCAGCGGGAGGACCGCATCGACGCGGCGGAGAGCCGCGTAGAAGACGACACCGAGGACTGACGCGGGGGCGGGGGCGAGGGCGGGGGCTTCGGCCGGTGGCGGAAGCAAGCGGACGAAGGTGCGCGCAGGGAGCCGGAGCAGCACGCGCAGGGCGAACGAGTTGTCCCTGAGCGGCGGCGCGACGCGGCGGGCCCGGTGAAGTAGGCTGTTGAAGATCAGCGTGTCGATGTTGATCGCGGCCTCGTGGATCGTAGGCGCGTCCGCCACCGCCACCCCGCCCGCGCCCGCGTGGACCCCCGCACGAACTCTCTCGATGAAGACGCGGACGAGCACCTCCACGGCGCGCGTGTCGTCCAGGTCGACGGCGAGCGGAGGCGCTCGCGGGAGACGGCGGATCCCCGCTGTGAAGAGGACCGCGAGGAGGGTTGTCCCGGCCTCCGACTCCTGCTGCTCGGGCTCGGCGGCGCGCTGAAGAGGGGCGAGGTCGCCCGGGCCTGCTGCTGGCTGCGGCGCGAGGAGGAGGCGCATGAAGAGCAGCAGTCGCCGCGCCAAGCCCCCCGCCACGGCCTCGTGGTACAGATCCAGCAGGACGTTGTGCTGCGGCGCCATCGCAACAACTCCGGCCGCTGCTTCCGCGTGGATCGGGGCGAGAATCCGGGCGAGGACGAGCCGCAGGAGCAGCTGGCGCGCCCTCTCCTCCTCCATGTCGAGGCCGTCGAAGGTAGGCGCGCGCGGGAGGCGGCGGAGCGCCGCGGCGAGGAGCAGCGCGACGATGCTGTCGCTCGCCGTCGCGGACTCGGACGCGGCGTGCTCCGCGGCCGCGCCGTGCGGGAGCAGCGGGAGGAGGAGGCGCAGAACCTCCGCGGGGCCCGACGGCGGCTGGGCGAGGCGGCGGCGGCGACGCTCGAGCAGGAGGAGCACGCCGCGCACGAAGAGAAGCAGGTGGCGCGACATGGCGGCGGGAGAGGGCGGGCGGGCGGTTACGGAGGGGGAAGATTGGGCGGGGATTTTGATTTTGGGGATTCGCGTCGAGAGGGGTTTTGGGGGTTAATATAGTAATTAGATTAGAGTGAACCCGTTTGTTCAAGATTCACCCAATAAATCCCTTGTTGTTCTTCTGTCCAAAATTCAGAATTCAAAACCAGGGCAACACGTTTAACTACAACAATTTCAATTTCTTTAGCAACGCCTACAGCCGCTCGACATTTTCCCCTAATTCCCCGTCGCCCGACACTGCCATGTCCGTGCTCCTTGAACCACTTTCTTCGCTTCGACACGGCCAACTTGCTGCTAAGACCGCCTCGAGCTACGACGCCCCTTTCTCAGAGGTAGTCGGGCATGTGCTTCTGCAATGTTGTCCTCACCAAATCCTAGATCTGGACGGACGCCGCCAGGCCCCTCCCTATGCAGATGAAGCATTCATTCTCTGCATGCAAAAACCAAAATGGTTAAGAACTGAATGGCAAATAGTTTCTTGTTTTTTTTTCTTTGCTTGCGGGTGAATGGCAGATCGTTTCTACAAGAACAATGGAAGTCCAAGAGGCATCATCGAGACATAACCATACCGGACATGGTCAAGGAAGTTATCGTTCAGAATGCCCACCCTTTTGGGTCCGGTGCCACTGAAAGTAAACTCTAGAAATGTTCCCGTGGCGTGGAAGTACTGGAATAATGGTTATTTTCATCTTAGAGAGAAATATGTCCCTTGCAGGTGCTTTATTTATCTCGCTCACATTGCACAAAACTGTAACTTGGCTCGGTCTTTTCCGCTCTTCGAAAGGTTTGATTTATTTAGGTGGTTATACTTTTTAGTTAATTTTAAAATCATAATACCAAGTTTTCCAAATGTAAACCAGCCTTTTCCTTTCTTCTTGTCAACAGGGATATCGATGGGGACATGTACCAGGTTTCGTCGCCGTTCGAACATTTTAGGCGAAAGGAGACGGGGACGTTATGCCTCCCCGAGGAACAACACCACAAGGCAACACACTCAAGGGTTCTGAGGCTACATCCGCCCAGGTTCTCGAGCTCATCTGAGCCAATAGTGGCAGATGACTGACTCAGGTTCATGAACAAGAATCTAGTGACTATTGGATGCTCAAATGCTGAGAACCTAAGGTTTGCCGCTCAAAAATTAGAAGAGCCAACAACAAAATAGTGGGAGAACTACTAGGTCACCCACTCAATTTCATAGCAACAAGTGTCGGGATGGGCACATTTTATAATGACTTCTTCAGCAAGGCCTATAGCGGCTCCCTGAAACATTCCGTTCGCTCTGACATGTCTAGCTTGCTACTAGACCGCGTCGAGATATGACACCTCTCTCTCATGGGTAGTCGGGCATGTGCTTCTTCAATGTCGTCCTCATCAAGTTCAACATCTGTACGAACGTTGCGAGGCCCCTTTCTATGCAGATGAAGCATTCGTCCTCTGCATATAATGAAAACCAAAAAACTAGAAGAACAATGAAAGTCAATGAGGGATGCGCATTTTTTTAGCATAAAAGCTAGGCTTTATTCATAAGTCGGTATTGCTACCGGAATTACAGAAGTGTCATGTGGTAGCCCCAGCCAAATATGTCGGCCATGAACCAACTTTACAGCATGCCTAGCTAGTTTATGAGGCTCAAAATTTGAGACTAGATTCAAACTTAAAACAACAAGAACTAAAAGAAGTTTGCCACAAAATTGTTTCTTTCACCACTCTACCGTAGTTTCCACCTGATTTTTCTTTGATATGCTTCACTACCTCTTGACAGTCCGACGCAATCACCAAATTCTGGAGCCCCAAATCCTCGGCCAAAGATACACCTTCCCTGGATGCAATAGCTTCAAGAGTAGGCAGATCTATCAACCCTCTTATGACAAACACCAAGGATCCCAGATAGTCTCCATTATTGTTCCTGCACACCGCCGCGACTGCACCAACTCCACGTGAAACCACGACGTCCACATTGATCTTGGCGCAACCCAGTGTAGCCGGAATCCATCTTCTCGGAACTGTAGTCACTGGATTAGTCACATGATTCTGGACTTGGTTCTTCTCCTGTTCTAGCTCTGATATAAAATGGGTAATGAACATATATGTCGACAGAGGGCTTTGATTTATTTCTTCATGTATTAGCTTCCGTCTCGCCCACCAAATGGTCCAAAGGGTAACTGCTACTTTGATAAACTTGCCATGTGAAAGTTGCTCGATCATGGTAAATAACCACCTCTTTGCATTATGTTCGGTGTTGCTCCGCAGTTCATCAATCAACTCCTGATCAACCAGTGACCACACACAGCGAGCGGCGGTACACTCCAGCAGACTATGCTTCCATGAATGTGGAGTTCCACAGATAGCACATGTGCAACTCGTAGACATATTCTGGTGCATTCTGACGTCCTCCGTAGGAATAGACTAGCGTGCAAGCCTCCACAAGAAGACCCTGATCTTAGCAGGAACAGTGGTTTTCCATAGCCGAACCCAGGCGGACTCATCCTCTCTGCGGTTAAACGCAGCCGGGCGTGATTCCAGCCAGTCCTATCGCCTTTTCTTGGTTTCAACTATCATGCGATAACAAGACCGTACACTGAAGATGCCTGATTTCTCAAACATCCAGGACCAATAATCAGCCACATTCCTTAGGCAGATCGGGATCTGAAAGATTGCCTGTGCATCAAACAGCAGAAACACCTGATTTAGTAGCTCCATATTCCAACGTGCCTTCCCTGAATCAATCAGTTCAGCCACTAGTTGGGGTGGGCCTGGCACTCTAGACACAAGTGGCCTCATTAACTCAGTTCGAGGAATCCAATTGGTGCTCCATATTTCTGTCGTTGATCCGTCACCAATTCGCCTAATGAGGCCCTGCTTCATAATATCCCTACCTTCCACAATAGATCTCCAAATCTGGGATGCATGGTTTCCAATATTGGCTTCGAGAATTGAGCAGTTTGGGAAGTATACTGCTTTTAAAATTCGAGCACTAAGTGAATCAGGAGAGACCAAAATCCTTCATGATTGCCGAGCCAGGAGAGCAAAGTTAAAAAGTTCAAAATCACGGAAACCAAGACCGCCCATATACCTTGGCATTTTCATGCTATCCCAAGACACCCAATAGGGTTTCCTCTTCCCTTGTTAGCTACACCACCAAAAAGCTCTTATAGCTGAAGTTAACTTTTCACATAATCCTCTAGGCAGCTTGAAACAAGACATCGAGAAAACCGGAATGGCTTGTGCTACTGATTTGATGAGCACATCCTTTCCTGCAGCAGAGAGGGACTTATCCATCCATCCTCTTATCTTGTTCCATAAACGGTTAATAAGATACTTGAACGCTCCATTTTTGGATGAGCCCACGTCCGTAGGCAGCCCCAAATATTTCTCGCTAAGTTGTTCATTGGGAACTTGCAAGATTTGTTTCACCTGTTGTCTCACTGATTTTGGACATCCCTTGCTGAAAAAACATGATGATTTATCTTTGTTTACTCTTTGACCAGAAGCCCTAGCATAGGTCTCCAATAAGAGATAAACTTCTTCTGCCCCTTCCGAATTTGCTTTAAAAAACAGCAGGCTGCCATCTGCAAACAACAAGTGGTTTATCGGTGGAGCCATTGAAGCCACTTTAATTCCTCCAAGATTAGATGACTGAACACGAGTTTTTAAGAGGCACGAAAGGCCCTCTGCTGCCAGCAAAAACAAATAGGGTGGAATAGGATCCTCTTGACGGATACCACGCGTAGGATTAAACTCTTCCATTTTTTCTCCATTAAACATAACCGAGAAGGAGACGGATGACACCATCCCCATGACAATATCCACCCAATTCTGAGTGAAACCAAGCTTCAACATAATGCTCTAAGATAGTCCCACTCGACACGATCATAGGCCTTCATCATATCCAATTTTAATACACAAGACCTGTGAATCTGAGCTTTGTTTCTCTTCATAAAATGAAGGCATTCGTAAGCAGCAATGATGTTATCCGTAATTAATCTACCTGGGACGAAAGTTGACTGCTCCTCGGAGATGATCTCCGGCAATATTAGCTTTAAGCGATTAGCTATCACTTTTGAAGCAACCTTATACAATACATTACACAAACTGATTGGACGGAATTGTGTAAGAAAAGTTGGGTTTTTTACCTTCAGTATTAGAACTAGCACTGTATTGTTGATCTCCTTTGCACTCTCCGTACCCGAGACAATACGTAGTACCACTTTGGCTACCTCTTCACCACATACCTCCCAATGATGCCGAAAAAATGAGCAGGGAAACCATCGGGTCCGGGAGCCTTCGCCCGTGCCATTTGAAATAACGTGACCTTTACCTCGTCGACATTGTAAGGTGCATTCACCTGTTCATTCATCTGGGCGGTTGCCTTTGCTGGTACGGCATTGAGCACCTCATCCATATCATGGACCCCCTCCGACGTGTAAAGGTTACTGTAGAAGGAGTTAACCAAGTCCTTCATTGTTTGTACGTCCTCCGTAGAGTTGTCATCCTCTTGCACCATTAACTTAATCAAGTTTTTCCTTCTACACATACTCGCCCTTAAGTGAAAGAACCGTGTATTCTTGTCACCCGCCCGAAGCCATTCAACTCTAGCACGCTGCCTCCACATCAGTTCTTCTCTGTGATAGAGCTCAATAAGGTTCTCCTTGATTTTTAATTCTCTGTGAGAGGGGCCAACCCTCCCTGGCACATTCTGCAATATTTCCATCTCACGTTTTAGGGTCCTGATCTGCTTGCGCACACTATCGAATGTGGTTTTGTCCCATGCAGATAATGACAAGGCCAGGGCCACCAGCTTTCCTTTAATATTCGCCACTGAGCTGCAGGCGGGCGCCCCCCCAATCATCTGCGACCTTTGTATGCAGTTGGTCGTGGGATTCCCACATTATTTCATACCGAAAGGTATGTTGTCGCTGTCTCCCCTCCACTTATCCATATGGATGCAAAACAATAGGCGCATGATCTAATGAGCCCGCCGTGAGGTGATCCACCCGCGCCCTTGGGAACTGCGATGTCCATGCACTGCAAGCGAGTGCTCTATCGAGTCTAATTCGCGTATATGAACCACCAGTAACTCTATGCTCAAAGGTCCATGGAATTCATGTATGCCCTAGATCGAGCAGAGCACAGTCATCCACAACTGATCTGAAAGCTGCTATCTAGCTTTGGCTTCTCTGCCCAACTCCATAATGTCCCCTTGCATGCAAAACCTTGTTGAAGTCTCCTATCAGCAGCCATGGGAGAGGAGAAGATCCAGCTATACCCCGAATAGTGTCCCATGTGTTTTGCTTTGCTTCCACCCGCGCTTCTCCATAAACACAAGTTAACCTCCACGGGCTTGGTCCCGTTTCATCAATTAGTGCATCAATATGATACCTAGAGTAACCCTGAATTTTCAGCTTTATTTCATTATTCCAAAACAAGCCTAAGCCTCCACTTCTACCAGAACTGCTTATAGCATAACTATTATCATAACAAAGAGAAGTCTTCAAATTCTCGACACGTACTCTGTCTAGTTGTGTTTCTACTATACAAAGTACTGCCGGGGTAAATTCCTTTGCAAGGTTGCAAAGCTCACGAACCGTCGCGGGTCTACCCACCCCACGACAGTTCCAACACAATATACTCATTGTGCCCCGCGGAGGCCGCTCGGGGTCTCCGCGATGGGTGCATCATTGGTCTTGTCGATGTGGTTCTTCTTTGGTAGGCCCTTATCAGTAAGGGCAACCTTGGCTCTCTTCTGCTCCTGTCGAGATGATGGACTTGGAGGAATGATAGGAGGTGCCAGAAGCAAAAGCTTGTTGGCCGACGCTCCTTTAGGTGTGTTTTTGTCATCCGTATTGCCTGTCTCCGATGCTCTCTTCCTGACCGATTCAGCATCCTCCATGAAAGCATCCACGTCCTCACCTCCTGCATGTTGCTGTTGGAAATATGCCCTAGAGGCAATAATAAAATGGTTATTATTATATTTCTTTGTTCATGGTAATATTCTATTATTCATGCTATAATTGTGTTATCCGGAAATCGTAATACACGTGTGAATACATAGACCACAACGTGTCCCTAGTGAGCCTCTAATTGACTAGCTCGTTGATCAACAGATAGTCATGGTTTCCTGACTATGGGCATTGGATGTCATTGATAACAGGACCACATCATTAGGAGAATGATGTGATGGACAAGACCCAATCCTAAGCATAGCTCAAAGATCATGTAGTTCGTTTAGCTAGAGCTTTTCCAAATGTCAAGTATCATTTCCTTAGACCATGAGATTGTGCAACTCCCGGATACTGTAGGAGTGCTTTGGGTGTGCCAAACGTCACAACGTAATTGGGTGACTATAAAGGTGCACTACGGGTATCTCCGAAAGTGTCTGTTAGGTTGGCACGAATCGAGACTGGGATTTGTCACTCCGTATGACGGAGAGGTATCTCTGGGCCCACTCGGTAATGCATCATCATAATGAGCTCAATGTGAACAAGTGTCTGGTCACGGGATCATGCATTACGGTACGAGTAAAGTGACTTGCCGGTAACGAGATTAAACGAGGTATTGGGATACCGACGATCGAATCTCGGGCATGTAACGTACCGATTGACAAAGGGAATTGTATACGAGATTACTTGAGTCCTCGACATCGTGGTTCATCTGATGAGATCATCGAGGAGCATGTGGGATCCAACATGGGTATCCAGATCCCGCTGTTGGTTATTGACCAGAGAGGCGTCTCGATCATGTCTGCATGTCTCCCGAACCCGTAGGGTCTACACACTTAAGGTTCGGTGATGCTAGGGTTGTAGAGATATGAGTATGCAGTAAATTGAAAGTTGTTCGGAGTCCCGAATGAGATCCCGGACGTCACTAGGAGTTCCGGAATGGTCCAGAGGTAAAGAATTATATATAGGAAGTGAAGTTTCGGTCATCGGGAAAGTTTTAGGGGTTACCGGTATTGTACCAGGACCACCGGAAGGGTCCCGAGGGTCCACCGGGTGGGGCCACCTATCTCGGAGGGGCCCATGGGCTGAAGTGGAAGGGGAACCAGCCCCTGGTGGGCTGGTGCGCCCCCCCTTGGGGCCCCCTTGCGCCTAGGGTTGGAAACCCTAAGGGTGGGGGGCGCCTCCACTTGCCTTGGGGGGCAAGCCACCCCCTGGCCGTCGCCCCCCCCCCCCTTGGAGATCCAATCTCCTAGGTCCGGCACCCCCCTAGGGGGCCTATATAAAGAGGGGGGAGGGAAGGCAGCCGGACCCATGCTCTTGGCGCCTCCCTCTCCCCTCGCTACACCTCTCCCTCTCGCAGAAGCTTGGTGAAGCCCTTCCGAGATCACTGCTGCATCCACCACCACGCTGTTGTGCTGTTGGATCTTCATCAACCTCTCCTTCCCCTTGCTGGATCAAGAAGGAGGAGACGTCTCCCTGACCGTACGTGTGTTGAACACGGAGGTGCCGTCCGTTCGGCGCTAGGATCTCCGGTGATTTGGATCACGACGAGTACGACTCCCTCAACCCCGTTCTCTTGAACGCTTCCGCTCGCGATCTACAAGGGTATGTAGATGCACTCCTCTCTCTCGTTGCTAGATGAACTCATAGGTTGATCTTGGTGAAACCGTAGGAAAAATTTTCTTTTCTGCAACGTTACCCAACAGTGGTATCATGAGCTAGGTCTATGCGTAGTTCTCTTTGCACGAGTAGAACACAAATTTGTTGTGGGCGTAGATGTTGTCAACTTTCTTGCCACTACTAGTCTTATTTTGCTTCAGCGGTATTGTGGGATGAAGCGGCCCGGACCGACCTTACACGTACGCTTACGTGAGACAGGTTCCACCGACTGACATGTACTAGTTGCATAAGGTGGCTAGCGGGTGTCTGTCTCTCCCACTTTAGTTGGAGCGGATTCGATGAAAAGGGTCCTTATGAAGGGTAAATAGAAGTTGACAAGTCACGTTGTGGCTTTCACGTAGGTAAGAAAACGTTCTTGCTAGAACCCTATTGCAGCCACGTAAAACATCCAACAACAATTAGAGGACGTCTAACTTGTTTTTGCAGCATGTGATTGTGATGTGATATGGCCAAAAGTTGTGATGAATGATGAATGATATATATGTGATGTATGAGATCATGTTCTTGTAATAGGAATCACGACTTGCATGTCGATGAGTATGACAACCGGCAGGAGCCATAGGAGTTGTCTTAATTATTGTATGACCTGCGTGTCAATGATTTAATGCCATGTAATTACTTTACTTTATTGCTAAACCGTTAGCCATAGTAGTAGAAGTAATAGTTGGCGAGCAACCCCATGGAGACACGATGATGGAGATCTTGATGATGGAGATCATGGTGTCATGCCGGTGACGAAGATGATCATGGAGCCCCGAAGATGGAGATCAAAGGAGCTATATGATATTGGCCATATCATGTCACTACTATTTGATTGCATGTGATGTTTATCATGTTTTTGCATCTTGTTTACTTAGAACGACGGTAGTAAATAAGATGATCCCTCATAATAATTTCAAGAAAGTGTTCTCCCTAACTGTGCGCCGTTGCGAAAGTTCGTTGTTTCGAAGCACCACGTGATGATCGGGTGTGATAGATTCTAACGTTAACATACAACGGGTGTAAGACAGATTTACACACGCATAAACACTTAGGTTAACTTGACGAGCCTAGCATGTACAGACATGGCCTCGGAACACAAGAGACCGAAAGATCGAACATGAGTCGTATGGAAGATACGATCAACATGGAGATGTTCACCGATGATGACTAGTCCATCTTACGTGATGATCGGACACGGCCTAGTCGACTCAGATCATGTATCACTTAGATGACCAGAGGGATGTCTAATCTGAGTGGGAGTTCATTAAATAATTTGATTAGATGAACTTAATTACCATGAACTTAGTCTAAAATCTTTGCAATATGTCTTGTAGATCAAATGGCCCACGTTACCCTCAACTTCAACGCGTTCCTAGAGAAAACCAAGCTGAAAGATGATGGCAGCAACTATACGGACTGGGTCCGGAACCTGAGGATCATCCTCATAGCTGCAAAGAAAGATTATGTCTTAGAAGCACCGCTAGGTGAAGCTCCCATCCCAGAGAACCAAGACGTTATGAAGGCTTGGCAGTCTCGTGCTGATGATTACTCCCTCGTTCAGTGCGGCATGCTTTACAGCTTAGAACCGGGGCTCCAAAAGCATTTTGAGCAACACGTAGCATATGAGATGTTCTAAGAGCTGAAAATGGTTTTCCAAGCTCATGCCGGGGTCGAGAGATATGAAGTCTCCGACAAGTTCTTCAGCTGTAAGATGGAGGAAAATAGTTCTGTCAGTGAGCACATACTCAAGATGTCTGGGTTGCACAACCGCTTGACTCAGCTGGGAGTTAATCTCCCGGATGACGCAGTTATGGACAGAATCCTCCAGTCGCTTCCATCGAGATACAAGAGCTTTCTGATGAACTTCAATATGCAGGGGAAGGAAAAGACCATTCCTGAGGTATATTCAATGCTGAAATCAGCGGAGGTAGAGATCAAGAAAGAACATCAAGTGTTGATGGTGAATAAAATCACTAAGTTCAAGAAAGGCAAGGGTAAGAAGAACTTCAAGAAGGACGGCAAGGGAGTTGCCGCGCCCGGTAAGCCAGTTGCCAGGAAGAAGTCAAAGAATGGACCCAAGCCTGAAACTGAGTGCTTTTATTGCAAGGGAAGCGGACACTGGAAGCGGAACTGCCCCAAATACTTAGCGGGCAAGAAGGCCGGCAACACTAAAGGTATATGTGATATACATGTAATTGATGTGTACCTTACCAGTACTCGTAGTAGCTCCTGGGTATTTGATATCGGTGCGGTTGCTCATATTTGTAACTCAAAGCAGGAACTGCGGAATAAACGGAGACTGGCGAAGGACGAGGTGACGATGCGCGTCGAGAATGGTTCCAAGGTCGATGTGATCGCCGTCGGCACGCTACCTCTACATTTACCTACAGGATTAGTTTTAAACCTCAATAATTGTTATTTAGTGCCAAGTTTGAGCATGAACATTGTATCTGGATCTCGTTTAATACGAGATGGCTACTCATTTAAATCCGAGAATAATGGTTGTTCTATTTATATGAGAGATATGTTTTATGGTCATGCCCCGATGGTCAATGGTTTATTCTTAATGAATCTCGAACGTGATGTTACACATATTCATAGTGTGAATACCAAAAGATGTAAAGTTGATAACGATAGTCCCACATACTTGTGGCACTGCCGCCTTGGTCACATTGGTGTCAAGCGCATGAAGAAGCTCCATGCTGATGGACTTTTAGAGTCTCTCGATTATGAATCATTTGACACATGCGAACCATGCCTCATGGGCAAAATGACCAAGACTCCGTTCTCCGGAACAATGGAGCGAGCAACCAACTTATTGGAAATCATACATACTGATGTGTGCGGTCCAATGAGCATTGAGGCTCGCGGAGGATATCGTTATATTCTCACTCTCACTGACGACTTGAGTAGATATGGGTATGTCTACTTGATGAAACACAAGTCTGAGACCTTTGAAAAGTTCAAGGAATTTCAGAATGAGGTAGAGAATCAACGTGACCGAAAGATAAAGTTCCTACGATCAGATCGTGGAGGAGAATATTTAAGTCACGAATTTGGTACGCACTTAAGGAAATATGGAATTGTTTCACAACTCACGCCGCCTGGAACACCTCAGCGTAACGGTGTGTCTGAACATCGTAATCGCACTTTATTGGATATGGTGCGGTCTATGATGTCTCTTACCGATTTATCGCTATCTTTTTGGGGATACGCTCTAGAGACAGCTACATTCACTTTAAATAGGGCACCGTCTAAATCCGTTGAGACGACACCGTATGAATTATGGTTTGGGAAGAAACCTAAGCTGTCGTTTCTAAAAGTTTGGGGATGCGATGCTTATGTCAAGAAACTTCAACCTGAAAAGCTCGAATCCAAGTCGGAAAAATGCGTCTTCATAGGATACCCCAAGGAAACCATTGGGTATACCTTCTACCTCAGATCCGAAGGCAAGATCTTTGTTGCCAAGAACGGGTCCTTTCTGGAGAAAGAGTTTCTCTCGAGAGAAGTAAGTGGGAGGAAAGTGGAACTTGATGAAGTACTACCTCTTGAACCGGTGAGTAGCGCAGCTCAGGAAGATGTTCCTGTGGTGCCAGCACCAACTGAAGAGGAAGTTAATGATGATGATCAAGGTACTTCGGATCAAGTTACTACTGAACTTCATAGGTCCACGAGGAAACGTTCCACACCAGAGTGGTATGGCAACCCTGTCCTGGAAATCATGTTGTTAGACAACGGTGAACCTTCGAACTATGAAGAAGCGATGGCGGGCCCAGATTCCAACAAATGGCTTGAAGCCATGCAATCCGAGATAGGATCCATGTATGAAAACGAAGTATGGACTTTGACAGACTTGCCCGATGATCGGCGAGCGATAGAAAACAAATGGATCTTTAAGAAGAAGACGGACGCGGATGGTAATGTTACCATCTATAAATCTCGACTTGTCGCTAAGGGTTATCGGCAAGTTCAAGGGGTTGACTACGATGAGACATTCTCTCCCGTAGCGAAGCTAAAGTCCGTCCGAATCATGTTAGCAATTGCCGCATACTATGATTATGAGATATGGCAAATGGACGTCAAAACGGCATTCCTTAACGGTCATCTTAAGGAAGAACTGTATATGATGCAGCCGGAAGGTTTTGTCGACCCTGAGAATGCTAACAAGGTATGCAAGCTCCAGCGATCCATTTATGGGCTGGTGCAAGCATCTCGGAGTTGGAACATTCGCTTTGATGAGATGATCAAAGCGTTTGGGTTTATGCAGACTTATGGAGAAGCCTGCGTTTACAAGAAAGTGAGTGGGAGCGTTGTAGCATTTCTCATATTATATGTAGATGACATACTTTTGATGGGAAATGATATAGAACTCTTGGACAGCATTAAGGCCTACTTGAATAAGTGTTTTTCAATGAAGGACCTTGGAGAAGCTGCTTACATATTAGGCATCAAGATCTATAGGGATAGATCGAGACGCCTCATAGGTCTTTCACAAAGCACATACCTTGATAAGATATTGAAGAAGTTCAATATGGATCAGTCCAAGAAAGGGTTCTTGCCTGTATTGCAAGGTGTGAGATTGAGCTCGGCTCAATGCCCGACCACGGCAGAAGATAAAGAAGAGATGAGTGTCATCCCCTATGCCTCAGCCATAGGGTCTATTATGTATGCCATGCTGTGTACCAGACCTGATGTAAACCTTGCCGTAAGTTTGGTAGGAAGGTACCAAAGTAATCCCGGCAAGGAACACTGGACAGCGGTCAAGAACATCCTAAAGTACCTGAAAAGGACTAAGGATATGTTTCTCGTTTATGGAGGTGACGAAGAGCTTGTCGTAAAGGGTTACGTCGACGCTAGCTTCGACACAGATCTGGATGACTCTAAGTCACAAACCGGATACGTGTATATTTTGAATGGTGGGGCAGTAAGCTGGTGCAGTTGCAAGCAAAGCATCGTGGCGGGATCTACATGTGAAGCAGAGTACATGGCAGCCTCGGAGGCAGCGCATGAAGCAATCTGGGTGAAGGAGTTCATCACCGACCTAGGAGTCATACCCAATGCGTCGGGGCCGATCAAACTCTTCTATGACAACACTAGAGCTATTACACTTGCCAGGGAGCCCAGGTTTCACAAGAAGACCAGGCACATCAAGCGTCACTTCAACTCCATTCGTGAAAATGTTCAAGATGGAGACATAGATATTTGTAAAGTACACACGGACCTGAATGTAGCAGATCGGTAACTAAACCTCTCCCTAGGGCAAAACATGATCAACACCAAAATTCCATGGGTGTTCGATTCATTACAATGTAACTAGATGATTGACTCTAGTGCAAGTGGGAGACTGTTGGAAATATGCCCTAGAGGCAATAATAAAATGGTTATTATTATATTTCTTTGTTCATGGTAATAGTCTATTATTCATGCTATAATTGTGTTATCCAGAAATCGTAATACACGTGTGAATACATATACCACAACGTGTCCCTAGTGAGCCTCTAGTTGACTAGCTCGTTGATCAACATATAGTCATGGTTTCTTGACTATGGGCATTGGATGTCATTGATAACGGGATCACATCATTAGGAGAATGATGTGATGGACAAGACCCAATCCTAAGCATAGCTCAAAGATCGTGTAGTTCGTTTAGCTAGAGCTTTTCCAAATGTCAAGTATCATTTCCTTAGACCATGAGATTGTGCAACTCCCGGATACCATAGGAGTGCTTTGGGTGTGCCAAACGTCAGAACATAACTGGGTGACTATAAAGGTGCGCTACGGGTATCTCCGAAAGTGTCTGTTGGGTTGGCACGAATCGAGACTGGGATTTGTCACTCCGTATGACGGAGAGGTATCTCTGGGCCCACTCGGTAATGCATCATCATAATGAGCTCAATGTGACCAAGTTTCTGTTCATGGGATCATGCATTACGATACGAGTAAAGTGACTTGCCGGTAACGAGATTAAACAAGGTATTGGGACACCGACGATCGAATCTCGGGCATGTAACGTACCGATTGACAAAGGGAATTGTATACAGGATTACTTGAGTCCTCGACATCATGGTTCATCCAATGAGATCATTGAGGAGCATGTGGGAGCCAACATGGGTATCCAGATCCCGCTGTTGGTTATTGATCGGAGAGGCATCTCGGTCATGTCGGCATGTCTCCCGAACCTGTAGGGTCTACACACTTAAGGTTCGGTGATGCTAGGGTTGTAGAGATATGAGTATGCAGTAAACCGAAAGTTATTCGGAGTCCCGGATGAGATCCCGGACGTCATGAGGAGTTCCGGAATGGTCCGGAGGTAAAGAATTATATATAGGAAGTGAAGTTTCGGCCATCGGGAAAGTTTCTGTGGTTACCGGTATTGTATCAGGACCACCTGAAGGGTCCCGGGGGTCCACCGGGTGGGTCCACCTATCCCGGAGGGCCCCATGGGCTGAAGTGGGAGGGGAACCAGCCCCTGGTGGGCTGGTGCGCCCCCCTTGGCCCCCCTGCACCTAGGGTTGGAAACCCTAGGGGTGGGGGGCGCCTCCACTTGCCTTGGGGGGCAAGCCACCCCCTGGCCGCCCCCCCCCCTTGGAGATCCAATCTCCTAGGGCTGGCACCCCCCCCTAGGGGGGCTATATAAAGAGGGGGAGGGAGGGCATCCACACCCATGCTCTTGGCGCCTCCCTCTCCCCTTGCTACACCTCTCCCTCTCGCAGAAGCTTGGCGAAGCCCTGCCGAGATTACTGCTGCATCCATCACCACGCCGTCGTGCTGCTGGATCTTCATCAACCTCTCCTTCCCGTTGCTGGATCAAGAAGGAGGAGACGTCTCCCTGACCATACGTGTGTTGAACGCGGAGGTGCCGTCTGTTCGGCGCTAGGATCTCCGGTGATTTGGATCATGACGAGTATGGCTCCCTCAACCCCGTTCTCTTGAACGCTTCCGCTCGCGATCTACAAGGGTATGTAGATGCACTCCTCTCTCTCTCGTTGCTAGATGAACTCATAGATTGATCTTGGTGAAACTGTAGGAATTTTTTTATTTTCTGCAACGTTCCCCAACAGTTGCTTGGGCTGCTGGGACATGCCGCTACCAACACTAACTCCTGCTCCACCCCTTGAAGCTCCCCGTCCAAAGCCGCCTCTACGGGCGCGCCCTTCTCCTGGGCCCCTTCCTGCACCACGGAACCAGCTTGCTCTCAGTTCCTTAAAAACTAGGGCCTTGGGGGGGGGGGGGTGAATCCCACCCCATGCTCCTTAAATTGGTGGCCAAGATGGCCACGTACGGCACACCAGTCAGGGAGGCGTTCGTACTTCACAAGAAAAATTTGTCCCTTGTTCTCTTTAACAACTGATGTAGCATTCTTCAGAGGTTTGTGAACATCAATCTTGACCCGAACCCTGTAAAAGTTTCCTTCAAAATCGTGGGACTTTTGTTCCACAAACACAACTTCACCAATCTTCCATGCCAACGCCTTTAGCATGGGGCAGAAACCATCAGGAAGATCATGAATCTGAGCCCAGGTCTCGGGAGTATCAAGCTTGATTTGAGACGGTTTTGTGAATCCGTCATAAGGTGGTGAAATAATCACCGCAAACCCTTGAAATTCCACGGTCCTTCTTGCATGACTCTCTCCCAATCGCCCAAACACGAGAATTGCATGGTGTGTAGATTTTCTTTGAGCGGTCTAATCTTTACCTCTTGGGCCAGATCCCATGCCGCTCTCATCGTCTTGAAGAACCAATTCTGGCTTTAGGCTTTCTCAGTATGAACCCGAGCCAGCGCCATCCATCTGATCGAATCTGGTGGGGATGCTTCTTGATCCTCAAAAACTACGTCATCCAGATCAGCCTCTTCGAGACCAAGCATCTCCATCATCTCTGCCACATCCTCCGAGTCCACTGTCTTAGACCCCGAAGCTTTGTCCGCCATCTCTGAAAAACCCTAACCCGGCGAAGAAAACGATCGGGTTGTTGGAACCCTAGAACTCCTCTCACATCCAAACCCGTGATCGCGGCCGGAAAATCCTCAAGGAGAAGTCCCCCAAGAAATGAACCAGCGAGAAGGATGGAGGATGACGGCAGGCGATGTACGATCTCGACATTCGGCTGGTGCCGTCGCGAGTAGTAGGAACCCTAACTAGAGGGGATATTCACGAGAGATGAGGGATGCGCATGTAGTAACGTACAGGTTACCCGCTAAGTGGGCCAGCCTTTTCCTCTTTTTGTCCTTCTTCAAAACAAAATCGAGCGATCGGTGCTAGTAGCTTTTTTTTTTTTGAGAATCATCGGTGCTAGTAGCTATACATGGACTACTGGGACATGTAACACAGCGGCACCTCAAGGAGTCCCCCTAGTGGGCCGGCCCAGTCACACGGCTCTATTTCAATTTTCCACTGGTTTTATGTCGGTTTTCTTTAGGTTTTTCTTTTCAGTTTTTAGTTCGTTTCTTCGGTTTTGTTCGTTGGTAGTAATTCTTCATTCTTCACGGGTTTTCTCTGATTTTTTTCTTTTTCTTTTTGAATGCATATCTACTTTTTTTCAATACACACGATGCATTTTTCATATACTTGTGGAAGATTGTTTTTTATATGCATTGAACATTTTTCAAATACATGATGTACATTCATTCAAATGCATGTTTTGAACCTTTTTCAGAGTACATATTTAAAAAATCAAATACATGTTGAGCAGTTTTTTACATTGTATAAACATTTTCAAAAATATACAAACATATTTTTGAAATGCGTGAACATTTTTGTGAATGTTGCACACATTGATTTTGAATGTTTCAATTGTATTTTTAAACTACGTGGACATTTTCTCATATTGTATAAACATTTTCTAAATATTTCCTAAACATATTTTGAAATGCATAAACATTTTTAAACAATGTCGCACACTTTTGTAATACTATCAACATTTTTAAAAGTTTTGCAAACATTTTTAGACATTGTGATAACATTTTAAATATATGATGAATGTTTTCAGTAAATTATTTCTTGAAATATATAATAAGTTCTTTATAATATTTAGAAATGTAAACAAAGGTAAAAATGGAGCTAACACTACTAGGGCCGGTCTCCAAGTCTTAAATGAAAGGATCTGGTTGGAATCTTAAAGTGTGGTAGAAAGAACTACATATAGTTTTTTCTATGACACTTTAGATTCTTTCTATTGTATTATCTTTGAATCTACATAGAATAGAATAGATTAGTAGATTGAAATAGATAAGTAGTCTAATTCAATTTCTTTTTTCATTGCATCCACTTAATTTCAATCAGGTCAAAATAAAAAAATCTAAGACAATTCTTGTACACTCGCTTGAAGCGATGCTATTCTCCATATCGCTATAAGCGATATATAGGATTGCCCCAGCAGCACGGCGACCTTGCTGGGTGCCGTGGACGTTATGACGCTTCCAAAAAACTGGGCGGCCTTGGTTTTCATGATATGGAGATTTGTAATTTGGCACTTTCTCTCTCGCCAAGCATGTCGGATGTTGCAATAACTTTTTTCTCTTAGTACCAGAATCCTAAAAGCAGCATATTTCCCGGAAGCATCACTGTTTGAGGCAGAACACATCTCTCTCAAATCTGGAGAGCAATTTTAAATGAGAGAGACATTTTGGCCCAGGGAGTTATTAGAAGGATTGGAGACAAAGCATCGACAAACATTTGGACACAAAAACTAGATTCCTAGGGACAACATGACAAGGTTGTTATCTTCTTTGATTCAACACCCGCTGCAACTTGTATTGGAACTCATCGACAACACCTGAGCTACTTGGCGATAGGAGTTCGTCCGCTCGGTTGTTCTTCCCTTTGATGTTGAAGCAATTTTACAACTTCCTTGTGCACACGAAAGGTAGAAAATTTTCCGGGCTTGGAGTGCAGACTGAAAGGGCTTATTCCCGGTCGGTTCTGCATATAATATGGTAGTCAAGATAAAGATAAGCAGGGAGAATTGGCTCCAGTGAGGGGAAGGATTATCAGATAGTGTGACACAGTCAAGCGGGTGGTTATCCGTTTGGAATATCAGAATCCCAGCCAAAATTAATGTGTTCCTGTGGCGGCTGGCTCAACACTCTACTGACGGGAGAGCTTCTTCACCATAAAAACATGGTGACCATTGCCATCTGCCCATTCTACGGCATGGAGGCATGCATTGTTGAAAAATGTTAAACATCTATTAAAAATGTATTAAATGTATAAAAATGTACAATGTGTATGAAAAACATAGACATCAAAAAATGTTAATCATGTATTTCAAAATGTTAGATGTGTATATAAGAAATATTTCTGATGTATACAAAAAATATTAAATGCATGCTAAAAATAGTTAAAATGTTTTGAACATAATAGAAACCGATGAAAATCGACAAAAGAACACAAAAAACCAATAAAAAAGAAAGCCAAAACCAAATAAACCAATGAAAAGAAAGGGAACAGTGAAAAAGATGAAAACAAATAAATGAACAAACAGAACCAAAGAAAGAAAAAATAATGAAAACCAAGAAAGAAACAAAGAAAAAAATAGAGAAAAAAGGAAGGAAATCGATGAAAAATAAAGAAAAAAAACTTGAAAACACCAGTTGAAAAACCGGCTCTTTTCTGTCAAGTCGGCCCGCCTTCTGTTTTACCATGAACCCAACGGTCTCTGAGTGGCCAGCAGCGCTACCCATCACCATGTCTCCATTTCTCTTGTTTTATGTGTGCATTAATGGGACCGCCCGTTACTGTGGACGCTTCTGGCAAGAGCTTCTTCCGTATCGCTATAGGCAAGATATAGGGTTTGAAGCTCCAAGCCTCCAAGTGTCTTGGTAGTAGCACACACAGTACATAATAACGAGCAATACAAATATACGGTGTGAATGGTGCATCACTTAGGCCTCGTTTGGTTCATAGGATAGGAAAATCGTAGAAATAGTAAAGTCATAGTAAATGAGATGACATGGATCTCAAATCCCATGAATAAGAATAGGAAAGGAGATGCCCTTTGATTCACATCATAGGATTTTCTCTATTGAATCTAGCCTAATGTTTATTTTCCTATAAAATGTGAAGGATAAAAAGAATTCCTTCATAGAAATAGAATTTCATTCCTCTCTAAAGAAATTTTTCTTATAAAAATCATATCTATGAAATTCCTATAAGATTCCTCTAAACCAAAGGAGGCCTTAATCTATGTCAGTAAACATTTTCATCGGTGAATACACGCATGCAGTGATGTACTCCTAGATGACAACCTGGGCGGGGAAGGGATCTCACGAATATGAAAGGATAAATTGAGGAATTAGAGCATCTACACCCGATCCTCTATTTCCTTCCTATTTCCCTTTTCAATGTTTGAAACGTCAAGCGAACCAACTTATGGTTGGATGGTTAGAGGAATTATGGTATCCCAGCCTACCAGGGTTCAAATCTTGATGCTTGCATTTATTTTTGGATTTATTTCGGGATTTCCGGCGATGTACATTCAGTCTTTCGAAGGTGCTCATAGGGGTAGGGTGTGCGTGTATGCGTTCATAGGGGTGAGTGTATGCATGTGTATATAAAAAAATGTTCGAAACGTCTGTTTGGTTAGTGCTTGGTAAAAAGATTGACCCAATCAGACTCTTTATTTTAACCTTAAACGTCCGGATTTATCGATGTACCTTGTGACCACAATATGAGACTGCGCGGTCATGCCCGGACACTATTGTAGCTAGCGCACAGGCCAACATGTCATCCACACTTTTTCTTTGATCTTTCTCCTCGCGCCAATGGCCGGTGCTCGCCTTGCCGTACCCGCAGCCGCTCCCAGGACAGAGCTTGGCAGCCCGCGACCGGTGGTCGTGCCCGGCGGCCAGAGCTCGCGTGCCGCCTGCACGAGGTGACAGAGGCTGCTCGCGTCCGTGACCAAGGCCGTTCGCACGCCCACGGCCGCTCCGAGGCAGGTGACCACGCCCGCGGCGTCACCTGAGCAAGCTGACCACGAGCTGGCCAAGGCTGCTCACGTCCGTGGCATGTGTGCGTGCAGCCGCGCGTCCATATGTGCAGCCATGCGTGTTGTCCGCGCCGTCGCCGCATGTGCGTGGGTGCCTAGCGTTCCAGCGTGCGGAGCTCGTCACCGGAGCTTGCCACCACCACTGCCACTGCTGGTTGCAAGCTGGAGAGCCGGCCATCGGCATGTTTGTTGTTGTCGCGTGCTCTAGTTGTGTCGCACACAACCTGCTTGACGAAATGCCTGAATATGAGGAGGTCAATTTGAGATGCGCGGATGTGAAAACAGACAAATGTGGGCTCAAAGGGACGCGTCCGCGGGCGTTTAGTGGTCCAAATTAGATGATTACCGTTGTAGATGCTCGTAAGGTGAGATACATATGTTACCGTTCATTTCAGAGTAATCTATCTGTTGGGTATATACATGAAAGTTCAAAGGGATAGTCTCTCTCTCTCTCACACACACACACCGCATGCCTCCCTGGCTCGTCACAATTAATCACCCTAATAGACAGAGCTTCTACAGCAGAGTTCTTTGAACCTTTGCGATATTTGAATTGAAACTGCAGTCCTACCATCTTTGCCATAGCCTTGTGCTGCAACTCTGATATTAGATCTTGATCTTGTAGGTGACAGAGGTGATCAGTGATGATAGCAAAAGGTCCCCTCTGTAAATACTGCTTCCACTTATGAACATCCATAATCACAGCTAAAAAATCATACATCGAAAGTTTCTGATTGGCTGTTCCCAGGGCTCTGCTAAGATAAGCAATAGGATGATTGTGTGAGATAGAATAGCAACAATACCAGTATCTGATGCATCAGTTTCTGTTGCCAATGGATGGCTGAAGTCAGCAAGAACCAAGACTGGACTCTTACTGGGCTGAACTATACCTGCGGCGACCATCTCCACGACTTGCCGCTCAATTTCATCCTTTTGCTGAAGTCGGATGTACAATGTCTCGGTGTACCTGGGCACTGTCGGATGAGAACACTATAGAGCATATGATTGGATACACAGAACCAAATGCGAAGAACTGGCTATTCTTCATGCACGATACAGTACCTCATTTGGAGTTCACCAGGATGATCATCACACTATGTGCAATTTGGTCTGCTCGTCGGAAGGCCATCCATGATGATATCTTCCAAAGCCCGGAACGTATCCACCGTTTTGTCAATTCTTATATAGCTGAGCTGAACATGCTGGATAACCCCAGGAGCCACAAATTGATGTTGAATCGTAAACCTGATGCAAGCAAGAGATGGCTGGCGCCGCAACCGGGTTACTCAAAGATAAACATCGACGGAGCTTTCTCCCGTGGGGGAAAAACATCAGCGACAGTGGCTTTTTGCCGAGATGCATCAGGCAGATACGTTGGAGCTTCAGCCCTCGTTTTGGGGAACATTAATGATCCAACCGTCATTGAAGCATTGGCTTGTAGGGAGGGCTTAGCCCTCCCTGCTGACCTGAACCTTGCAAGCATTACTATTGCATCAGATTGCCAAACGTTAGTGACTGACATTGATCGAGGTTTGAGTGCTGCTAACGGTGCAATTGTGCGGGAGATACAAGGAAGGATGGGCCATTTTACCAGATGTCTTATCACTCACAAACGGAGAGACTTCAATTTTGAAGCCCACAATTTAGCAACACACGCTTCCTCTTTAGGTTTTGGTCGTCATGTTTGGCTGGATCTCCCTTATGATCCTCTGAATGTACCTGTAAACATTGTTGTTACGGTTTAATAAAGCCCGTGTTTTGCCTCAAAAAAAATGTGCCAGGCCAGAGCCCACTTCGGTCTCTTCGGTACATAACCGAGTACCGAACCGATCGATCGGTCCACCAAAGCTCGGTTCCACTAATTCCTGAAGACCACTAGATGTTATTCTACCCTCTCGATTAGGGTTTAGAGTGCTCCGCCGTCGACTCGTCTAGACGCGTGTGAGATCCAATCTCTACACTATATACCGAATCGGTGCTCGCGTGCGGGCGTCGAGGGAGAACGAGGAAGGAGTTCTTGGGGCGGAGTTGAAGGGTACGGTCCTGTCTCCCATGGCGGCATCAAGCACTACAGCGGGGTCAAGGGAGGAGGTCGACCTGGAAGAGATGCTCAAGAACATGGAGCTGATGGACGAAGAACTCGATGAAGTGGTCATCGGGGAGGATGAGGCAAGATCCTTTGAGGCGGGGACGAAGTGGATGGCAATAGCTAGGGTTAACACTGATCGACCCTTTAGTTCGACGTTGTTCTTTGCAAATATGAAATTCATATGGGGCCTTGCGCAGACCCCGAAATTCCGAGAGGCTGGGGAAATTTTGTTCATCTTCCAGATGTTTTGCCTTGGAGATTGGAAAAGAGTGGTCCATGGAGGGCCATGGCTGTTTAGAGGTTTGGCAGTGGTGATAGAGGATTATGACGGGAAAACAGATCCGGGTGAAATTGTGTTGGACGGACTGTATTTTGGGCTCAAATTCACAAGGTGACGGTAGTGTACCGTCAAGAATCGGTGGTGGACCAGTTAGCGCGCAGGATTGGGAAGGTGAGGGAGGTCTAGCTCCAACCAAAATTGTACTATGAGGGTGACTATGTGAGAGTCAGGGCAAGGGTTCTAATAACAAAACCTTTGACCCGTTTCACACCTCTCACTGTGATGGGTGAAGGTACACGCATGCTGGTGGTAAAGTATGAGAAGATCCCTTTCTGCAAGGTGTGTGGTATGATGGGACATTTTTAAAAGTTGCACAAACATTTTAATACATTGTGATAACATTTTTAAATGTGTGATGGATGTTTTCAGTAAATTATTTCTTGAAATTTATAACATTTTTTGAAATGTAAACAAAGGTAAAAAAAATAAGAAAAAAATGAACCTAACACTGTAGGGCCGGCCCACTATACCGTCACTTGAAGTGATGCTATTCTCCATATGGCCACAAGCGATACATAGGATTGCCCGAGTAGCACAACGGCCTTGCTGGGTGTTATGGGACGTTATGACGCTTCCAAAAAAAGAGGCCTTGGTTTTCGTGGTATGTAGATTTTTAATTTGGCACTTTCTCTCTCGCCAAGCATGTCGAATGTGGCAAGAAACTTTTTTTCTTAGTGCTAGAATCCTAAAAGCATCACTATTTGAGGGAGAATTGGGCTCACATCCCTTTCAAATCTAGAGATTAATTTCAGATGGGAGAGACATTTTGGCCCAAGGATTACAAGGATTGGACACAGAGCACCGACAAACATTGGGCCACAAAACTACATTCGCAGGGACAACATAATGAGGTTGTTATCTTCTTTGATTTAACACTCGCCATAACTTGTATCGGAACTCATCGACGCACCTCAGCTTCGTGGCGATAGGAGTTGGTCCAGTCAGTTTTTCTTCCCCTTGATGATGAAGCAATCTTACAAATCCCCTTGTGCACACATTATGTAAACTATTTTTGGGCTTGGAGTGCGGACCGAAAGGGCTTATTTCGATGAGTATGGCATATAATATGACAGTTAAGATAAAGATAAGCGATGAGAATTGGCTCAAAGTACGGGAAAGATCATTACATAGTGCGACACAGCCCAGCGGGTGGTTGTCCCTTTGGAATACCATGATCCCAGCCAAAATTAAGGTGTTCCTGCGGTGTCTGGCTCAACACTGCTTGCTGACGAGAGAGCTTCTTCACCATAGCACACATGGCGACAACGACCATCTGCTCATTTTGCGACATGGAGGACACATGGAGGACACATTTTGTTGAGCTGTAAATGGCCAGGAGTATATGGGCACTTTCTTCAGAACTCATGGTTGAGCATATGTTTAGAAAACATGAAAAAAAACAAAGAACTGGTTGTTTAGTATGCATGAGTCTTTGTCGCCGGAAGAGTTCACGTGGATGGTGGTCAAGCTGTGGGGCAGTTTGGAGTTCACGAAGGAAAGTTATCCATGCGGAAATATGCCTGATGAATGGGAGATTTTTAGAAATTTGTCAAACTCTAATGAAAGTCTCCAGTTTAAATTCTTCAGAATGTAGATCACATATTGTTTAGCAGCAGAATAATAGAAAGTACATGGTTGAGGAATTTACAACCAGGTAGGCTCGGTGATGACATGATGATTTGATAGACCAGTTCCAGTTGTTGTATCAACTGTACGTCTAATTGAGGCGGCTGAGATTAAACTTCGAAGACACTAAGTCTTCACCATATTCCTCTTGAGTTAAGGTCACAACAAACTTTGCCCATTCACTCGTGATAAGTCTTTAAGATAGATTTCCAAAATCTTCACAGACTTGATCACCGGCACGCCACAATTACTCTTGGGTGCTCAAAACATGACGCCTAACTGTATGGAATAATGACAGTCTACAAAGGTAATAGGCGTCGGATCACACAGATCAAACTCTTCAGTGATGCTCAATCACTTTGGTTCTGGTTGGGTTTTTCCTCACTTAAGTGTGTGTAGAGTTGTATCAATGATCGATAGAACTTGAGGGAATATTAATTCTATCTTTAGCTCCTTGTTAAGTTCAACACTCTTATCTTTATCAAAAGGACTACAACAGATCCCTACACGTGTGGGCTATCAGGATCTTACCCAATTTGCAGTGGAAGTGGCAGGGGGTGCTTCTAGAAAGACCACCAACAGATCACGGTACAAGCTCGCAGCAGGGGCTTGTTGTCTGGGATCTATGGTGCTTGTCGAAGTTGGTCCCGTCCACCAGGATGCAACAGAGCCAGAGGAGCTTCGAGGCAAGGCGGAGGCAAGTATATGTCTGACGATATGGTACGCCATTTGGCTGAACAGGGGTCGTGCTGCGAGGATTCGAGGAGGAGGAGGCTGGTGTTGCCGGGTGTTGCAGCGGTGGCTTTGCGGGGGTGGACTTAAACCGGACGGCTGAGACGTGGTCTGCGGTGGTGCCGCGTTGCAACGCGTTCTCCATTGCATTGCGGGCGACCGGACGTGCGTGGCTTAACTGGCATGTCGATCCTACGAACTAGATGCGACCGATCCGAGGGCTCTAAAGGCGGCTTAATTCTGTATCAAATCAACTGGCCGCCTGGTAGGAAAGAGCAGGTCGAGCCGAATCAGGCCGCGCGAATCTCAAAGCTCCCTGCTGAGGACAAAACCTCGGTACCAACGGGCTCTTTGCTAATCCCCCTCAAAATCCCCAAATCAATTCCGTAACCGCTCGCCAACCAACCAACGGCCAACGCAACTCCGGCCACAGCCATGGCGCAGCGCTCTCTGCTGCTCTTCCTCCGCGGCGCGCTCCGCCTGCTTCAGCGCCGCCGCCGCCGCCTCTCCCAGCCGCCGGCGGGCCTCGGCGATCTCGTGCGCCTTCTCCTCCCGCTCCTCCCGCGTCCGCGCGCCGCCGCTGATGCCCCGCAGAACGCCGACGAGGACCCCGGTGATGCCCCGCAGAACGTCGACGAGGACCCCGGTGATGCCCCGCAGAACGCCGACGAGGACCCCGGTGATGCCCTGCAGAAGGCCGACGAGGACCCCGGTGATGCCCTGCAGAACGCCTACGAGGACCCCGGTGATGCCCTGCAGAAGGCCGACGAGGACCCCGGTGATGCCCTGCAGAACGCCTACAGGACCCCGGTGATGCCCTGCAGAACGCCGACGAGGACCCGATTGCAGCCCGCAAGCCCAACGAGGAGGAGAAAACGGCGACCGTCATCGTGTCGACTATCCGGGAGGCCCTACAGGTTGTACACCTCTGGGACAAGGGCGGCAGCATCATGGTGGACGTGCCGGCCCACCTCCAGCGCCAGGACGCCATCGACATTGATGAGTACCTCAGCTCACGAGGTGCGACACCTGCTGCCCTGCGACGAGGTCCCGTCCTCAACCTCATCCTCACCGGCGCCGGCAGGCAATAGCGGTGTCGATTCTCGCATGCTTAGTTGCAATTTCATATTGAGCTGCTGCAGAACCTGAACCAAGATGACTTGTTGTTGCTTAGTTGCAATTTCATATTGAGCTGCTGTAGAAACTTGTTTTGCTCTGTTGCCTGCCTGGTTGCAGTTTCAGCTGCAGAAACTGAACCAAAGCTGGTGTGTTGCTTAGTTTCAGACTCAGTTTCATATTGCTGCATGCAGAAACTGAACCAAAGCTGGTGTGTTGCGGCTTGGTGTCGAATCATGTTGCTGCATGCATAAACTCAACTGAATCAAATTGGTCTGTTGCTTACTTTCGATCCGACTGAACTGGACCAAATTGGTTGTTGCTTTTAGTTTCAAAATCTGTCGTTGTGATCACGGGTCTTTGTTATGCGTCATTTTGTTTCTCGGAACCGTATGAGATCTTTGTGTCAAAAGCGCTGTCCTTATGATTGTTGTTTTGCGTTTCTCGAAACGGTATTATATCTTCGTGTCGAAAACAAGTACAAAACCACTCTAGGTATACAGCAGTCCTGAATCATGCCCTGCCGATTCCGTTTTCAGTACTTAGCCTCCATCAAAAGAAACAGGGTATTCTTTCATATGCTGGAAATTGGATACCTTGATGTCCATTAAAAGCACTTTTGCATTCAGGTAGATCATACACAGAACAACGCACATCCGATCAAGTGGAACATAATATAAGTCGTCATCTATTTCACGGTGAGCAGCGAGCTATCAAATATCGACTGTCAAGTTAATGGAAGGCTCCTCAAACACCCCGCTCAACCTCATTCGACAACCTGCGACTGCTGCACGGAATCCTTCAGAACTTCGGTGATCAACTTACTGTACCTCTCAGCCGCCTTCTTTTCCATGCAAGTCCTGATAACAGGAGACTGAGAAATGTTAAGCTGCTTAGTGTACAGTATAATCAGTGTACATGTTATTAAAATAGCAAACACCTGACATAATTCGATAACAGCGTTACATCTTAATTTTCCTGACCTTCAGCATGTTCCATGTCTTACAACCCACTTTGCCACTTTCAATGCTTTCTTCAGTATGCATACAACGTTGTTGACAGTTTATATTATACTAAATAACCTAAAACAGAGAGCCACCCTGAGGGTCAAAACTCCAAAGTAGATGACAGAGAGGCACCTAGTATACGAATCAGGTGCAGTATTCAGACAACAACAAAAAATAGCACTGTCATCAAAGGATTCACCTACAATCAACAGCATGATTCACTTGGAAATGACAGTAGGAGAACCAACACCTTCAAGAGTTCAAGAATATAATTTCATAAGGAAAGGCATAAATATTAAGGAAAAAAGTTAATCATTGATGAATAATACCGCTTCATCTTGTATTTCTGTGACATGAAAATCATACAAATGTATCAGTTTAAGATTTAATTCAATGGATACAATAGGAAAAATGATGAGGTAAATTAAAAATTACCTTAAGTCCAGGAGCAGCAGCTCAGCTCTGCAGCTGCGTGCTTGCCTGAGTAGGTAAGCAGCGAGCTCGACCAGCGGAGGCAGCTGCTGGCGCCCGGTGCACAGGCCAGCAGGAGCTAGCAGAGGAGATCCCAACCGGTAACCAGAGGAACAACAGCCGGTAAACCAAGAGGAATAAAAATAAAAGAATTATACAGAAGCAAGCAGTCAATGTTTAAAGATGCCGCCAATAGGATTTTCCATCCCCAGCTAGAGATACAATGTACATCTCTATACCAACCAATCCCTTACAGTAATATTAGGGTGCACTTGGATGAAATCTTCCCTTCAAGATACCTTCTAGCAATTCTATGGACCGCGTCAACAACCATTTTCGTGTCCTGTTCATGGCCTTCTAGGGGATATTTGTCTGAATGGTCTATACTTAAAATCTCCAGTGCAGGGGAATTTTCCACCATGTGCGAAAGGAACTCAACTTGACCGATGCATGCTTTAAATCCTGTAATGTACAAACTCTTTAAGTTGTTGAACAGACGCTCCGGTAGCTTCCTGATAGGTTCATCGGATTCTTGTACCGAATGCACGTAACTGGGGAAACGGAACTGCAAGTTTAAACCAAAAACCATGGTAAAAAAAAAATAGTTTGAACCAACAATGAAGTATGATGCGAAGGATTGTGACTATTACCGAAAGTCAAATTGTCATCTTATTTCTTGAAAGATTCATATTGAATAAAAAAACTAGTAGCTTCCAAACAAAGAGAGTGCTAAAACAAACAACAAGTAAGTTTAGCAGTCTATATCCATCCATCAATTCCAGGACAGCATATATGCAATAAAAGAAACTGTCCAGCACAGCACTTCTCATCACATATTATACTCGAACGTGCCGCCAAGTTGACAGCATGATAGTTGGCATGGTCCAAAAACGAGACATCCAATGCGTTGAAAGAAGCAGTAATGCAATATGAGTACTTACGTCCAGCTCTAACTTCTAGATGAAAGGAGCAGACCTCACAAAAGAGACCAAAGATAATATATTGAATTCTTCCATATAAACCAACCTCAATTGTAAATACGTCATCTGAGAAAACTTGCATCGGTAATGCATCAAACAGGGAATCTGAAAGATAGATAACCAAAGGTCATGATCAGTCATGTGATAATTCATGACTTAAAGGATGGTATAAGAGCGAACCTTTGGAGGTTCACAGGCCGTATCGAGGGTCAGATGTTGCACATTTATAAGCACATTAGCAAGAACAGTAATAGTGTGCTCGAGCGTGTCTCCATAATACCATATGTTTGCACATTTCAGTTCCGATGATTTACTGAGGTCAATAGGCACCGCCAGTCCTCTGTATTCGAAAGTCGCAAGGTTCACGGCATGGAATGCTATATTTGTTAATCTGCAGGAAGCAATTTTCAAGTATAGCAGGTGGGGCAGTGGGCCGTTAACCTCTAGTTCACCATTGAGATGGCATCTAACAATACTCAGCCACTCTAGGTTACAGCAGTTTGACAACATATGTTGAATATCCTTCCCATTGACACTCACTATGCTCAGATCAAGCTTCCTTAGGTTAGGGAAACCACTGAAATGCATCGGTGGCTGGAAATCTACAAAGCTAAGATGAAGTTTCTGTAGACGGCATATACTGTCCTCGTCTAAAAGCTCAAATGGAAATTTGTATCGATCATGACAACCTGGAGGTTGACGCTGTTCTCGTGCTAAATCAAAAACTAGTGCCTTTGTGCGCGATGATACAGCAAAACGAACCCAATTATCAAGATGTTCAACCAACATCCAGTTCAACTCAATTTTGATTGCAAGCTCTTCCACTAACTTGCCACGATACTGTTCCAGGACCCTATCAACAATGCGAGTGAACATTAGAGTATACATTCTTTTCTCATAATTGTTTTTTCCACATACTGTATTTCCATCGAAACTCAATTTAGAGCAAAGCATCCACAAGTATCTCCATTTCCTTGATACGGCACTGGTTCTTACAGCCTCTTCCAGAGGCAACTTTGAAAAAATTGTGCATAGCACGTCCTGCAGAATAAAAAGATATATCGTAGTTGCGCACAGGTAGAAATTAGTAATCTGCAACCAACAGACGGGCTGGAGCACGAGATTTTAGCGTAGTACCTCTGGAAGGTCTCCAAGCAGATCAATCGCTGATTCCTTTGCATCAATTGGTCCATGATGGATGTAGTCAGATATAACTCCACAGATGAGAATGCAGCACAGTTTACATCGATCTTCCCATGTTATTCCCTTGGCATGGATTACTCCACAAAGCAGAATGCTCAGCAGTTGAAACCGGCCGTTTGCTATCAGCTTTCGATCAAACACTTTACATCGTCTTATGTGCTCTGATATAGCTCTGAAAGCCAGAATGGTCAATGGCTCAATTTGATGGCTTGATATCCTTGGATGACAATGATCCACTCTACTTACAATTCCAGGCACGAAGTTCCCCATTCTGAACTGCAATGAAGTGCAAGGAGTAACCCAGTTAAAATAAATTTTCTCTAACAAATATTCATAAGAAATCAAGCCCCCACCACCACCAAAAAAAGAATGAAAGGAAAAAAAAACAGTTTCCTTTGGTGGGGAGGAACATGGGCAGATCCAGATGTTGTGCACCCAGAATATCTCCAGGGCAGCAATGGAGTTTAAGTAATCATGGATGGATGGGAGCGTGCTCATACCTCAGAAACCAACCGGTGGCCGGAATTGCGGAGCCGGAAGGTCGAACGGGAACGGGGGACGGCCGCCCGTGAAAGGCGGAGGCGTTGGGGTGGTCGCCGCGGAAGAGGAGGAGGCGTTGGGGTGGTCTCTGCGGCAGCGGCAAGTCGAGCCGCGGTGGGACTGAGGAGAGTACGGCGAGGGCTCCGGAAGGAAGGCCGGCGGAGAGGAAAACGATGATGGCACCTTTTTTTCCGCTTATTTTTAGCAGCTTATTATTGGTGTGGAATTAGGCACAATTCGAAAAGAACTCCAAATTTGTGTCCACCTTAATTTCAAAGTCCTCCCCTTTTCGGGAGCTTCCTATAATGCTAATTGACGAGCGTTCACTGAGAAGGAACTCCTAGCGAACTCCCCCGCGTCCGTTTGATTTGATTTGATTGAGATTAAATAATGGCAGTTTTCTAAAAAGATCGACTCCTCTAGAAAAGAATTGCCATGAGAAATTTTCACCTCTACAACTAAAATTGCCGTAGAAGACATTCACAGTAGCCACCCTCCCAGCGAACGTTCGCCTGATAAGAAGGTCCTTTGTTTAAAGTTAATCACATCTTTTCTGAAAGTAGGCATCTACTAAATCTTTATTATATAGGGCAAAAAGTAACTCCACAAAAACAATGTTTCCGCCCCTTGCACCGGCCTCCTCTCACAAGCATAGCAATGGTTCATCGCTCCTATCTTTTGATGATTAATACACCGCCGCCGACGTTATGATCTACGAGAAGTCGTGTAAAGACAACTGAGGGAAGGTTGATGCCTCAAGGGATCTCAATAGCGATGATGATGACACAGTGGGTTTATCTTAGATGAGTAAAAGGCATACATCATGCCTTGGAGTTCTAATCAATGGAATGATTACAATAGGTCGTTACTAATGCCTCCCCCCTTTAGTCCCGGTTCTTACACGAACCGGGACAGATGGGCATCCACGTGGCCGTTGCGGGTAGCCCAGGCAGCGGGGCCTTTGGTCCCGGTTGGTGACATAAACCGGGACCAAAAGGCATCCACGCGTCAGAAGCTGGCTGCAGCTGAGGTTTTTTTGAAAGTGGCTGGTTTAGGGATTTTGGGGGTCAATTTAGGTTGTTATTAGCTAGCTAATAGAGAGAAGTGTCCTCTCTTATCTTCGTGCTTGGTTTACCAACGTTACTGCTATGTTCATTTCACCCGCTGATATATAATAACTCTTCATGCTCGCATCATACATCATCATATATAATAACAAGTCCTCCTAATCATGCATCATCATACAACTTCTACTCGTTATTAATAACAAGTCATACGATCATCATACTCATAGTCATCGAACCCAACCCTATATAATTGTTCTTAGCACATCATCAGTATCAGGTAGACCTAAACACACTTAAGATAAAATAGCATAAAACAATATAGACCCCGACTCTCCATTATGAAGAATGGAGATCATCATGTCTCCAATTCTTGCGCGTCGCTTCCTTTTGCTTCCATGAAGCTCCTTACGACTGTCCATACATTTTTTTCCATTCTTTGATTATCATGTCTCCACTTATTTTAGAAATCCGGTATGGACAGTTGAGATTCGTAGGACGACCTGGTTGTATGTTCAAAACATCAAGGCGACTGTGCGTATACATCAGATGAGGCACACAATCATTCAGGATTATCTGTTGAAAAACATAGTAATAACTTCGTAGTTAGCAATGATGTACTAGTTTTAGAAGTATGCAAAAAGATGCACGGATGTCGTAATAGTAAAAATCTTACCAGGATATCTCCATGGTAGTTACCGTAGTTCAACACGTGCACTAGTGGCACGTATTGACCATAATGTTGAGGAGTTCGACTGTAGACATTGTAATTCTCAAGATCAGTATAAAATGCGATCATATGATTTTTCTCCTTATAAGTTAATTCGGAGCCATCGGTGTAGTGGGTTTTGTCTACCATCTTCCGCACATTCTTTAAAGAATGAAAATAAGCTGTCAATGGAAATAAGCTGTCAACTATTTTGAAATAAACAATATAAATTACTTAATAACTATGTTAAGCTCACATGAGGGAAGAATTGGAGGTGTATCCACAGGGACCCAAATGTCCATATTGTCTTGCTCGATTGTAGGATCACCAACATCCATGGTGACAAGCATACCCTCATCAAAACCATACATCTTGCAAAGTGCTTCCCAATTTTTGCAACCAAAATGGGTTATACTCTCAGCATTGTACAACTTTACTTCAAAATCCACACCATGATGGGTCCTTAGGTGAATTGTTTTGGCTTCCATACTTTCATAGTCTTCAAAACCCATCCTCTCCAAGACATAGCGTCTTGCATAGCATGGGATAAGCTAGTCGAATTGGAAAAGATGAAAAATACATGTTAAAATAGTTGAAGTCGTGCTTAATTACGAAAAAAACTATTGTCGTCGTTGCGTACCGTATGAACATCGAAGGTCTCCTCGAGTTTAATGCCGAAGTGCCAATCTTCGTCCAACTCAAGGAACTTGTCGCACATACCTCGGTCGTCGTGGCACCAGTCGCACTCCTCCGGGTGGTTTTCGTCATCCGAGTACGACATTTCCGGCATATGTTCATAATTCAAATATTAAACTTGTACAATTAAATATATGTACTAAAAAACCTAAATTAGATCATTATTATTAATCACGGGTTGACTATCGGTGATGGTAGCTCCTCCTTTCATTCCTGAGTGCATTATTACACCAAATTATCTAGCACACGGGAATGAAGGAGAAGCTACCCCCACGACGGCGTGGATGATGGAGGGGGCTCCTAGATTTCTGCATAGAGTGCTCTTCAATTTTAGCATTCAAAGTAGGAGTACTTTTCCAATATGAGCATTCAATAAGCAAAACCAAATCGTAAAATAAAGTAGTATTTAAATTAGCATGCATTCAATTATAACCAAAAATACATCATCTCTTGTGTCCGTACATCGTCGAATATTATCACTAATACTCCTCGAATACAATCATACATATAGCATCGCTAATACAGCTAGAACCTTAGCGCCCGACGGGTATCGTCGCGGGCGGTGGACACCCAAAGATAAGGAACCATCACAGGATCATAGCTCCAGTGAGATCCCTGAAGAACCTGCTAGGTATTGTCGAACCTGCCCTCCAATGCAACCTGTAGCGACGGACGTGCTCGTCCTCCTCGTTGACACGGTGATGTACCACCTCCGCGGTGTCCCCACGCGACCGCCACCAAACTTCAACAACGGGCTGCCTCATCACCAACCTACGTCCCCCGGAAGGTAGCACCTCCCAATAACAGCCCGGCGGAGCCTAGTCCTGAACATGGCCCTGATCAAGCAGGCCTCCACCGCCGAGTCGACGACGACGAGGATGCGGGATAGGCATCATCGTCGTCGATGCGGGAACTACTTCTATATATAGTTAAATAAAGTAGTTTTATTAATTAAATCAACTAGTTCAAGTACTAAGCACTTACTATAAATAAATAAAGTAGTACTTACTAAAAACAAACTACTTCTATATATAGTAAAATAAAGTAGTTTATTAAATCAACTAGCTAGTTAACTATATATGAAGCACTTACTATAAATAAAATAAAGTAGTACTTACTAAAAATAAACTAGTTTAACTATAGTTCTATTATTTTTATAACTAATTATATTAAACACTTTCTCTTCTTATTTTTTTCCTTTTTCCTCTATTCTAAATATGAACATATTCATAAATGACTTTGATCATGCACAATTTTCCTATACATACACAATATGAACATATACATAAATTGACAAATAAAATACTATGAACAGACAAATCATTAAAATTCTATGAACAAAATTACAACAGAAAAAAATCATAAAAATTCTATGAACAGAAAAAAATCATAAAAATTTGACATATTCGATCTTTGCATATATATGAACATACAAACATGCATATTCAACAATAATATCACCAAAAAAATCTATTAACAGAAAAAAATCTAACACAATATGAACAAATTAATTACACAATATGAAAAAAATCTAACAGAAAAATCTATGAACTACACATCTAAATTACTACACATCTAACAAAAAAATCTATGAACTACAAAAAAATCTAACAAAAAAATCTAACAAAATCTAACTCAATTAACTACACATCTAAATTATACTACACATCTAAATTAGCTACTACTAACATCAAACTAAATTAGCAAAAAATTTGCTCACGGCGACGGCGACAGCAACGGCGACGGTGCGTGAGGGGCAGGGGCTGGCGGTCGAGGTGAGGTGCGGCGCGGGGTGGGGCGGGGCGGGACGGGCAGGGGCCGGCGGCGCACGGGGCACGGGGCGCGGGGCGGGGTGCGGCGACGGCGTCGGGGCGGCGCGGGACGACGTGGGGCGACGGCGAGGCGGAGACGAACGGGCAGCCTGGCGGCGGAGAAGAACGAACTGAACCAAATTTTCATGAATGCTGCTTATATAGGCAGAGCATTGGTCCCGGTTCGTGGCACCAACCTGGACCAATGCCCCCTTTAGTCCCAGTTGGTGCCTCCAATCGGGACCAAAGGCCTCTTTTCAGCAGCCCAAAGGGCGGGAAGTAGAGGTCTTTGGTCCCGGATGGAGGCACCAACCGGGACTAAAGGGGGGGCATTGGTACCGGTTGGTGCCATGAACCGGTACCAATGCACCCCTTTAGTCCCGGTTGGTGCCACCAACTGGGACCAAAGGCCCTGTGCTGCCCGCGTCGCGGCACGAAAGTTTAGTCCCACCTCGCTAGCTGAGGGAGCTCGAAAGTGGTTTATAAGCCCCACTCTCGCTGCCCTCTCGAGCTCCTCTCAAATGCAGGCTTTCGGGCCTAAATACACTGTATCTGCCTGTGGGCCTGCTGGGCCTTCTGCGGGCCTGAATCCTGGCCCAACTAGGTGGGTTTCTAGTCGTATTCAGGCCGTGGTGGCCTAGTAGGTGGCATTTTTTATTTTATTTTTCATTTTTTTGTTTTCTTTGTTGCTTTATTTTTTTATTTGTAATAGTTTATTTTATTCTGTTTTATTTTGTTTCTATATATTTATTTTATAAAAGTTGATTTTATTTTATTTTATTTTATTTTATTTTGTTTCTACATATTTATTTTATAAAAGTTTATTTTATTTTCTTTTATTTTGTTTCTACTTATTTATTTTATTTTATTTTATTTTATTCTACTTATTTATAAAAGTTTATTTTGTTTATACTTATTTATTTTATTTTCTTTTTGTTGTTTGTACTTATTTTATGAAAATTCTTTTTGCTTTTAATGTTTTTCACAGAAAATACTTTGATAATTCTTTCTACTTATTTATAAAAGTTTACTATGTTTCTACTTATATATTTTATTAGAGTTTATTTTATTTTATTTGGTTTCTACTTACATCATCAATTTTCAACCCTTTCACCCACATAGCATGTGCTAAAAAGTTGAGAGGGTTATTTTTCATGCATTTACTGATTATTTTGAGCTATAAGACCCTGAAATTGAAAAGCATTTCAAATGAACTCTGAAAAGGTTGGAAGTTGGCATGGTATCATCATTTCATCCACATAGCATGTGCAAGAAAGTTGAGTGGGTTACGACAAAAACTGGATGCACTTCATGTACAAAACGGACAATCTTTTTTGAAGTATCAGGATTTCATACGGAGACTTGTCTGTTACAACAGACATTTCAAATGAACTACGAAAAGGTTGAAAGTTGGCATGGTATCATCATAATAGTTGTGGACAAAGTCTTCACTTTTTCCTCACTTGTGTCCTTTCCTTATTGCGCCGTAACCATGGATAATCTTCATCATTTATCAGGATGCTTGGGTCAGCCTTGACTTTGAAGGGAGGAATTTCATGAAACTTTTCATAATCTTCGGACATGTCTGTCTTGCCCTCCACTCCCACGATGTCCCTTTTTCCTGAAAGAACTATGTGGCGTTTTGGCTCATCGTATGATGTATTCGCTTCCTTATTTTTTCTTTTTCTCGGTTTGGTAGACATGTCCTTCACATAGATAACCTATGCCACATCATTGGCCAGGACGAACGGTTCGTCAGTGTACCCAAGATTGTTCAGATTCACTGTTGTCATTCTATACTGTGGGTCTACCTGTACCCTGCCTCCTGACAGATTGACCCATTTGCATTTAAACAAAGGGACCTTAAAATCTACTCAGTAGTCAAGTTCCCATATGTCCACTATGTAACCATAATATGTGTCCTTTCCCCTCACGGTGGTTGCATCAAAGCGAACACCGCTGTTTTGGTTGGTGCTCTTTTGATCTTGGGCGATCGTGTAAAATGTATTCCCATTTATCTCGTATCCTTTCCAAATCGTAACAGTCGAAGATGGTCCCCTGGACAACGAGTACAACTCATCACAAACAGTGTTTTCATCTCTGAGACATGTTTCCAACCAACTGCTGAAAGTCCTGATGTGTTCACATGTAATCCAGTCATCGCACTGCTCCGGGTGTTCGGAGCGCAGACTGTTCTTGTGTTCATCGACATAAGGGGTCACCAAGGTAGAGTTCTGTAGAACTGTGCAGTGTGCTTGAGACCAAGAATATCCGTCCCTGCATATTATTGTCTCCCCTCCAAGCGTGCCTTTTCCAGTCAGTCTCCCCTCATACCGCGATTTAGGGAGACCTATCTTCTTAAGGTCAGGAATGAAGTCAACACAAAACCCAATGACATCCTTTGTTTGATGGCCCATGGAGATGCTTCCTTCTGGCCTAGCGCGGTTACAGACATATTTCTTTAGGACTCCCATGAACCTCTCAAAGGGGTACATATTGTGTAGAAATACGGGGCCCAGAATGACAATCTCGTCAACTAGATGAACTAGGACGTGCGTCATGATATTGAAAAAGGATGGTGGGAACACCAGCTCGAAACTGACCAGACATTGCACCACATCACTCCTTAGCCTTGGTATGATTTCTGGATCGATCACCTTCTGAGAGATTGCATTGAGGAATGCACATAGCTTCACAATGGCTAATCGGACGTTTTCCGGTAGAAGCCCCCTCAATGCAACCGGAAGCAGTTGCGTCATAATCACGTGGCAGTCATGAGACTTTAGGTTCTGAAACTTTTTCTCTGCCATATTTATTATTCCCTTTATATTCGACGAGAAGCCATTCGGGACCTTCATACTAAGCAGGCATTCAAAGAAGATTTCCTTCTCTTCTTTGGTAATAGCATAGCTGGCAGGACCTTCATACTGCTTTGGAGGCATGCCGTCTTTTCGTGCAAACGTTGCAGGTCCTCCCGTGCCTCAGCTGTATCTTTTGTCTTCCCATACACGCCCAAGAAGCCTAGCAGGTTCACGCAAAGGTTCTTCATCACGTGCATCACGTCGATCGAAGAGCGGACCTCTAGGTCTTTCCAGTAGGGTAGGTCCCAAAATATAGATTTATTCTTCCACATGGGTGTGTGTCCCCCAGCGTCACTCGGAACAGCTAGTCCGCTGGGACCCTTTCCAAAGATTACGTGTAAATCATTGACCATAGCAAGTACTTGATCACCGGTACGCATGGCGGGCTTCTTCCGGTGACCTGCCTCGCCTTTGAAATGCTTGCCTTTCTTTCGACATTGATGGTTGGTCGGAAGAAATCAACGATGGCCCAGGTACACATTCTTCCTGCAGCTTCCCAGGTATATACTTTTGGTGTCGGCTAAACAGTGTGTGCATGCGTGGTATCCCTTGTTTGTCTGTCCTTTAAGTTTATTGAGAGCGGGCCAATCGTTGATGGTTACAAACAGCAACACGTGCAGGTTAAATTCCTCCTGTTTGTGCTCATCCCCCGGACATACACCGTTTCAATTCCACAGCTGTAAAAGTTCTTCAACTAATGGCCTTAGGTACACATCAATACCTTTGCCGGGTTGCTTAGGGCCTTGGATGAGAACTGGCATCATAATGAACTTCCGCTTCATGCACATCCAAGGAGGAAGGTTATACATACATAGAGTCACGGGCCAGGTGTTGTGATTGCTGCTCTGCTCCCCGAAAGGATTAATGCCATCCGCGCTTAAACCAAACCATACGTTCCTTGGGTCACATGCAAACTCAGCCCAGTACTCTCTCTCGATTTTTCTCCACTGCGACCCGTCAGCGGGTGCTCTCAACTTCCCGTCTTTCTTACGGTCCTCACTGTGCCATCGCGTCAACTTGGCATGCTCTTTGTTTCTGAACAGTCGTTTCAACCGTGGTATTATAGGAGCATACCACATCACCTTCGCAGGAACTCTCTTCCTACGGGGCTTGTCGTCAACATCACCAGGGTCATCTCGTCTGATCTTATACTGCAATGCACCGCATACCGGGCATGCGTTCAAATCCTCGTACGCACCGCGGTAGAGGATGCAGTCGTTAGGGCATGCATGTATCTTCTGCACCTCCAATCCTAGTGGGCATACGACCTTCTTTGCTGCGTACGTACTGTCGGGCAATTCATTATCCTTTGGAAGCTTCTTCTTCAATATTTTCAGTAGCTTCTCAAATCCTTTGTCAGGCACAACATTCTCTGCCTTCCACTGCAGCAATTCCAGTACGGTACCTAGCTTTGTGTTGCCATCTTCACAATTGGGTACAACTTTTCTTTGTGATCCTCTAACATGCGATCAAACTTCAGCTTCTCCTTTTGACGTTCGCATTGCGTCCTTGCATCGACAATGACCCGGCGGAGATCATCATCGGGCACATCGTCTGGTTCCTCTTGATCTTCAGCAGCTTCCCCCGTTGCAGCATCATCGGGCACATCGTCTGGTTCCTCTTGATCTTCAGCAGCTCCCCCCGTTGCAGCATCACCGTATTCAGGGGGCACATAGTTGTCATCGTCCTCTTCTTCTTCCCCGTCTTCCATCATAACCCCTATTTCTCCGTGCCTCGTCCAAACATTATAGTGTGGCATGAAACCCTTGTAAAGCAGGTGGGTGTGAAGGATTTTCCGGTCAGAGTAAGACTTCGTATTCCCACATTTAGTGCATGGACAACACATAAAACAATTCTACTTGTTTGCCTCAGCCGCTTTGAGAAAAATATGCAAACCCTTAATGTACTCGGAGGTGTTCCTGTCACCATACATCCATTGCCGGTTCATCTGCGTGCATTACATATAATTATGTGTGTCAAAATTAAGAAAATCAGACAAATATCTATCTAAAGTAAGAAAATCAGACAAGTATCAGAAAGAAGATAAGAACAAGAGGCTCACCACGGTGGTGCCGGCGACGAGATCGGCGCGGGCGATCAACGGCGGTGAAAACGGGGACGGGGCGTGACGGACCCCTAAATCTAGACAAATCTCAAAAAAATGGAGCTCCAAGGTCGAGCTTCGAGAGGAGAAAGCTTAACTAGTGTGGCTCGGGCATTTCATCGAACACCTCATGTGCATAGGAGGTGAACTAGAGCACCCAAATGCCCTCTCCTCGCCGGATTGAAAAAATAGAGCACTGTGGAGTGCTCTGCCGCGGCGGTATATATAGGCAACTTATTTGTTCCGATTCGTGGCATGAACCGGGACTAAAGCTCCACCTTCTGTCCCGGTTCAAGCCACGAACCGGGACCAATGGTTGTGGGCCAAGAGCGAGGACCATTGGTCCCGGTTCGTGGCTTGAACCGGGACAAATGGTTCCACACGAGCCGGGAACAATGCCCACGAGGCCCCGGCCGGCCCCCTGGGCTCACGAACCGGGTCTAATACCCCCCATGGGTCCCGGTTCTTGAAGAACCGGGACTAATGGGCTGGCCAGGCCCGAACGGTAGCCCTGTTTTCTACTTGTGCAACGACATAGGAATCCTAGACGCAAAGGGTATATATAACATAGGAATCAAAATAAAAGTGCAGGAAAGAACTAAATCATCGAGTAGGTGAAAAAAGATGATATGTGATGCTTGGAGTGCATGTGTTGCAATTAAATGGCAGTTGGAGCGTCGGAATGCTGAATACAGGCCCGTCTACAAGGGGGGCCAAACTGGGCGACCGCACAGGGCCCCCAAATTTTTGGGGCCCCCAAATGTGCAGGTACTAGTCAGTCCATGAAGGAAGTGGAAGGCCCGTTAACAGCAAAACTTGCTGATAGCCCGAGCTCCCACGCCCGCCCCGATCCCTGTCGCCCTTTCATCTGTAACCGATCAATCGCTCACCGCTGCGTGATGACGATTGCAATCCCCAGCTCGCCGCTCGCCGGCAATCACGCATGATCAGCTAGACGCCTACCATACTGCTCCGCCCACATAAAGCTACAAACAACCCGCGCCTGATCATCATATCGTGTGCCTCTGCCATCCTTTTTTATCCATCGCCTGCTCCGTTCCCTCATAAGTAGATTTGTTGAAATTTAGATTACTTGTACTCTTACTATGTTCTCGTTCTCCATTAAATTCAGTCACCTGTCCAATGGAATTGGTTCATGACCCTATGTGACTAGTTCGGCAAATTTTGTTCTCCACCTGACTAGTTGATATGTTGGCGATGTTTAGGCTTTTAGGTTACACTAATAAGCAAGGGTGTTTATTTTTGTAATTGCCTCTGTTGCTTGTGTCAGATAGGTCATTAATAATTTTCTTTGTCCTCCAGGCTTTACATAGATTGATAGATCTATTTTTGGATGTACTAGCCCGTGCATCAAAGATTATTCAAGGTAGCTGATCGTTCAGATTTTGAGGTTCGATCTTTTTTCATTAGTACCACCTTTGCCTTTTTTTTAATTATTCATCAATTGCATGCATTTTCAAAATTTAGGGGGTCAATTTACATTTTGTCCCAGGCCCCCAAATTTCTGGAGACGGCCCTGTGCTGAAAGATACAAGCGTGGGCCATGGAATGGCTAAGAAATGTAGAGTCTCGTAAGCATAAGAAATGTTGCCTTTGAGGCCATGATGAGACTTCCTACGATCTCAGGATGATCATAAGCAGATATTGAAATATTATTCAATCTCTTTATCTGCATGTTATTTATGCCTTGGTAATTAGGATTGTCATGTTTATATTTATGCCATATATTCCTTCGCTTACTGGTATATGTTATTTTTGGTTATCTTGTGAGTACTTATTAAGCACTCACTAGCTTGTTGTTGTGGCCGAAGAGAGGATTGATCTTCCTTCGGCTAGAAGGAACTGATCGAGAGAAATGCTAGGGAACAGTGATCCAACCAGATCCCTTTCGAATGGAGTCCAACCCAACCCTTGGTGCCCCACTTAAAGTCTTCTGTTATAGTTTGATAAGTTATTTAGTTACTTATGTGAATGGTATATTAAGAATTGCCATAAGAGCCTTGTGAAACCTTGTAGTATGCATGTATGTGTTGTGATACTACTTTGTCAAGGCACATGCCAGAGTGATTCCTGGGCTGACACATGTGATGCTCCAATTTGTAAATTGGTGTGTGACATGTTGTAGGAATGTCGTCAGCAACTTTGATGCTATATTCATGCGGTTCAACATCAACTCCAGGAGGAGGTTGGGTAGAGATTTTCAAATCCTTCGGTGGTGGTGTAATAGCAAACTTCACCATATTAAATTCAATGATGAATTGGTCGTTGAGCTAATCTTTAGCCCAATATTACGCAATCTCGTCTTTCTTTGGCCCAAATTTTCTACTTCTTTAGGTGTTTCATATCCACTCTTGATATCTTCAAGGATATCTTTGGTAGTATTCTAAATTTTCTTCTTCCCACCCTTTCTGACATGTTTCAGCTGAGCTGAGGAACTTGGTTCTGATATTTTGTTCACAACTATAGGCTTGTTTAAAGACTAGTTGGATGATTCCTCAACAATAGTCGCCTAAGACGTGTCAATTTGTTGTTTGAGATCTACAACAAACTGATTATAGCTTTCAGAACCGGATGAATCAGCAACATACATGGTACGTATGAAGAATTTAGATGCGAGGAAAGTAGATACGGTCACATGCTTAGCTAAGATTGAGTTTTGAAAAAAAAAACTTTTTTGGAGAGGAATACTTTGATGAATTTCGCTGAGAAATTTAACTTTCTGGTACTAAACTTGTGCAGATTGACGAATATGCAAAATAATACAGGATTGATTGTTGAAAGACTTAGTGGAATTTTCTGATGTAAACGATTTGACACAGAGTCTAGGAGTGCTGAAGAAATAGCCTAGAACAATACCATTCGTAAGAAATTTTACTAGAAGGGTCAAAAGGAGCAGTAAAATCAAAGAAAGTTACACGAAGATGAACTCGACGAACTGTGTCTTCGATGAAAATGAGAAGTCATAGATTTGTTCTTTGTGCCCTAAATAGGTGACAAAAAACTTCCGCAATGACGGAGGCGGAGGATTTGTCCCGGTCGATGTGTTGAAGGCGACATCAAACAAATAGCGGCATCTAAGCGCGTCCTTCTCTGGCAAGATGTAATCCAGCGTGGCGCTATAGTTTGAGAGGGAGAGTTCGGCGAAAAGATAAGTGTCGGTGTCAAAACCGGCGGATCTCGGGTAGGGGGTCCCGAACTGTGCGTCTAGGCGGATGGTAATAGGAGACAAGGGACACGATGTTTTACCTAGGTTCGGGCCCTCTTGATGGAGGTAAAACCCTACGTCCTGCTTGATTAATATTGATGATGTGTGTTACAAGAGTAGATCTACCACGAGATCAAGGAGGCTAAACCCTAGAAGCTAGCCTATGGTATGATTGTTGTTCGTCCTACGGACTAAAGCCATCCGGTTTATATAGACACCGGAGAGGGCTAGGGTTACACAGAGTCGGTTACAATGGTAGGAGATCTACATATCCGTATCGCCAAGCTTGCCTTCCACGCCAAGGAAAGTCCCATCTGGACACGGGACGAAGTCTTCAATCTTGTATCTTCATAGTCTTGGAGTCCGGCCGATGATGATAGTTCGGCTATCCGGACACCCCCTAGTCCAGGACTCCCTCAGTAGCCCCTGAACCAGGCTTCAATGACGACGAGTCCGGCGCGCATATTGTCTTCGGCATTGCAAGGCGGGTTCCTCCTCCGAATAATTTATAGAAGATTGTGAACACCAGGATAGTGTCCGGCTCTGCAAAATAAATTCCACATACCACCGTAGAGAAAATAATATTACACAAGTTCAATCTGCTGACGTATTTGGTGGCGTGACGTCACACCACTACCAAGCCTTTACTAGAATTGTTTTTATTGTACCACCTCAGCGTGTTTAGCGAAGCGGTTTCCTTGGCACGTCTTGTCAAAGCAGAGATCGTGTTCCCCTTATTCCGGGATTCCCATCAATACGGACGTGGGTAACCCAACCACGCCATTGATTGCGGCGCTTGGGAGATAAGCGAGTTTTATCAGGCCGGTGGGGACACATGTTTTTGCCCACCCATATAAGGGGATAAAGATCCAACCCTTTTACCTGCGCCTTCTTCCTCCTTGGCTTATCCATCTCCGCGAACTCGAGCTCCAGCGCCCTAGTCCGCACATCTCACCTCAACCTCCTCCAACTATGTTCGGAGTGGGAGGCAAGTGGATGGCCTCCTCCATCACGGAGGGGCACATCCAGAAGTTGCGCAGCGCCGGATATTTGTCCAGCAACATCGCGCATCGGCTCCCTGACGAGGGAGAGCTCATCCCCACCCCCAGGCCCCATGAGAGGGTAGTATTTCTTCCCCATTTCCTCCGCGGACTGGGCTTCCCACTCCATCCCTTTGTCCGGGGGCTCATGTTCTACTACGGCCTGGATTTCCATGATCTGGCCCCGAATTTCATCCTCAACATCTCGGCGTTTATCGTCGTGTGTGAGGCCTTCCTCTGCATCCAGCCTCACTTCGGCTTGTGGCTCAAGACCTCAAGTGTCAAGCCGAAGGTTGTGAAGGGAAGCCAAGCGGAGTGCGGAGGCGCCATGGTGGGCAGGATGTCCAACGTTACTTGGCTTGAGGGCACTTTCGTGGAAACCATTAAGGGGTGGCAATCGGGGTGGTTCTACATCACCGAGCCGCGTGACCCTGAATGGGCAGCAGCCCCCGAATTCAGATCTGGCATCCCCACACAGCTCACCTCCTGGAAAGAGAGCGGCCGGACATGGGGTGATTCGGAGGAGCTGACCGGACTCCAAGCCTGCATCCAAAAGCTAGTGGACAAGAAGCTCAAGCTTGTCAACGTAGTCCAGGTCATGCTCATCCGCCGGATTCTCCCGTGCCAACGACGGGGCTTCAACATGTGGGAGTTCGATCCGGCGCAGCACCAGACTTTGAGCGGGCTCTTCGGCACTACGTACAAAGATGTCTGGAAGGTGATGTTCAAGGGCGCCGAGGCTCCCGCATCCGCTACCGAAGATCGCGGATTCAGCTCGCAGCGTCTGGCTGACGAGGTAAGTGATTTTGTCCTTTACGGAACGCTTGTTTTCCATAGTTTGACTCTATGCGGGATCTAAACTCCCTCTCCTTTGACAGGACTGGCTGGTGAAGGCCGAGCAGACTATCTGTCCGGCCCCATTGCCAGAGGACCCAGCGGATGCCCGCTTAACGGGGCTGCTGGCTCCGGCACCCCATGTGGTGCCGAAGAAGAAGGCCAAGAAGAAGGCCACGGGGACTCGGAAGAGTTCCTGTTTTCAGGTGTTATCGGATGATGACTCCGAGGCCGACTCCTCTCGCAAAGGCGAGGAGGAGAAGAAGAAAGCCTCTCCCCCAGCGGGGGGAGGGAAGAAAAGGAAGGCCTCCCCAACGGGAGAGGCCGAAGGGTCCAAGAAGGGAAAAACTCTTTCCCCGGACTGCTCCGCCAACGCCAGTGACGACGACGAGGACTGGCCCCCAAGGGCCAAGCCCCTGGCAAGATCGTAAGTATCCGGATTACCGAATAACTTCATGGTTTTTCTTTTCGCCGCATAATATCTTTCTAATGCCGCATACAACCCTGCAGTCCGCCCAAGGATGATCTTCCCGCTTCGTCGAGCGGGTCCTTAGGTGCGTCGGATATGGATTCTCTCCCGACTGCCTCCACCCCCCGTGATGCGGACGATGCTGAGGTGGGATCCCTGGAAGGGACCCACCAGGAGGAGGAGGTTCCAGAGGTGTCGCAGAACAACCTCCCGGACTTTGCACCGGACTCGGCCCCGGAACCGATAGCGGTTCCGGAGTCCGGCGGGCGGCCCCTTCGTAAGAAGGGCAAGACCGTGACGCCGGCAGCCTCCGTCCAACCGGAGGCGCCGGATAGCTTGTTGGAGGCGCTCAATGGCGCCTCCATCGAAGAGGAACACCGCACTGTTATGAGTGCGGTGATTCAGAAGGTTCAGCTCGCCAAGAGCGGGCTGACCGAAGCCTGCAGCAGCCTTCTAACAGGCTTTGAGGTAAGAATTTTAATATATGTAAAATAGTACCGCATAGACAGTAGCCCCTGATGCTCGGTTCGGTGTTCGGAAAGAAAAGCCGGACTGAGGATCTAAAAAGATATACGCAGGAGTCATAAAAAATATGTCAATATGGGATTGCAGGCTGTGCTGCTGACCTCTGCCGCACTGACTGCGGAGGTCAATACTTTGAAGGAAAGCCTCGAGCGGTCCGAGAACGAGCTCGGCCGTGCCAAGAAGCAGCTCGAGGACAAGGAAGGTGAGTAATACCTTATTAAAATTGTACCTTACAGAAAAGGATTTGGTTGCAAGAAAAATGACAAGGATAACGTGGATATAGCAGGGGCCATAAACGAGGTGGCGACCCTGAAGGAGGCGGTGTCCGCGGCCGAACGTAATGCGGCCGCGGAACGCACCGAGCGAGAGAAGCAGGAGGCGCGGGTGGCGGAGGTACAGCAAGAGCTCCAGGCTCTCATGGAAAAACATGAGAGTTTGGAGCGTGACTCGAAGACTCGAGAGTCCGAGCTTGCGACGGCTCTTGAGAGTGCCAAAGCCGCTAAGGCCGAAGCCTATAAGGCCCTCCAGGAAGTCGAGGCGTTGAAGAAAATAGCGGCGGGTAAGGCGTTTTTCATGCAAAGTAAGCATGTGAGTGTGAATTACATATCACTTACCCGAATTCGGAGCTCTCCAGGAGCGTTCGCAGATCTGCCCCGCAGCGTGTCCGATGCTGCCGCTTTCTACAGGGCCGAGGAGGGGAGCTCGACGGAGAAGGTCTTCTGGTCTCAGTATGCTGAGGCCGGACATCCGGTGCCCCTTAGCGACCAGCTGAAGCAGCTGGTCGAGCTCCACAAGGTGGCCGAACAGGCCATGAAGGGCCTCATAGTTCGGCTGTGGCCTAAGGAGGCCATGCCTGGGAGCTACTTCGGCCTGGTGCGGCGGCTGGTGGATGCGTGCCCGTGGGTTGAAGTCATCAAGCACTCCGCCTGTATTGAAGGTGCCCGTCGGGCCCTTGCCCGCGCAAAGGTGCACTGGGGCAAGATGGATGCCCAGAAGCTTGTGACGGACCGCCACCGCAGGGCAAGGAGCATCGCACGCCCGAGATGTATTATAAGAGTGTCCTGAAGGGTGCCCGCATTATTGCGGGTGAGTGCTCCAAAGATGTAATATTTGAGTAGACTCGCATTTTGTTATCCTGTGCGCTGAAAACTTAGTTCATATGCGCTAAGCAACGCTTGTTAATTTAAAATATTACCTTCTGTGCGGCTGTTTATCAAATCTGAGAGATGGCAAGTCGTCGGCTTCAGCCCCCATGCCACGAGTGCTGGGGTGTTCGGGATAAACTTGAGCACTCTTGTTCCCATTTTTGGGTCCATCTAGGGAGGCGCTCAACACAACGAACAAGGCAACCGGACTTATAATGCTTGAACACTCTCACTTAGCCATAGAATTCTATAATTTTAAATTTCGGCGAAGCCCCTAGTCTTCGGAAGGCCGAATTTGGGGCGCTATCCACGCCTGGGCCGGACAAAGCCGGCTCCTCGCTCTAAGCGGCATAAGTCTTTAGGGACTCGCAAAAAACCTCTCGAACAGCGACCGGCTCTCGCCTCATCATGACGGTCAGTTTTAGCTTTCTCCACTGAGGCGCTCGCCCAGCTCAACTGGGGCGCAATCGCAGTGGTTCTCCCAGTGCTACCTTAGCCGATACAACGGAACGTAAGGTACCAAAACATGGGAGCCGGGCAAACCCAACTATTGACCCAAGACATGATTCGGAGCCGATGCATATAATGCTATAAGTTCGGGGTGCCGCACTTGTGAAAGTGTTCGGACTTATCACACCATGATGCGGGAAACATAAGCCCCTGGTGTATTTAGCCGTACCAAAATGTACGGATGCAACATGTCATAAATGAACATATGTATAAGAAAGAAATGCAATTGGAAGCAAAAAGGTGCTGCATTACTTATTCAAGAAAAACTGCTGTGAATGCAGAACGATACAAATGGTGCGATAAGCAAGGGATGGGACTATTAAACATGTCCCCCTCCAGGGGTAGGCTGCGGAATGGTGCATAAAACAGATTTAATGCTCGTAATGGAGACCACCTGGATATTCGTTGTAGCCTTTCTCCTTCCCTGGCTGTTGCATCGTGAGTTCGGCAGGTCTGCTGCCGGACAGGGCCTCTGACGAACGGAGTCCTGTGGGTAAAAATAAAAAGAAAAAAGAAAAAAAGAACGACACACTTGAGAGCCCCTGGTGTGGTTGAGCCGCATTCTGGGCCTATCGTGGTCGTGCCCCTCTCCCCATGCCCATGGTATCTCCAAAGCGTAATGGTGTACGCGAAGGACCTGTCTTGACGTTTTGCAGGGGCTGGGGTTGGGGCCGCACTGCTACGCGTGCTCGGAACGTGCCAGGTGGTCTTGTTGTAGGTTACTCCGGGCGCGTTTAGCCGTGTCCGGTCGCTTAACGGCCGGACTCGAGAATTGCCTTAAGAGGCTGCACTGTACTTCTGCCGCGAGAGCTGCTGTATGTTCCTCCGTTCGGAGAGAGCGTTCAGTGTTTCCGTTGACCGTGATGACTCCTCGAGGGCCTGGCATCTTGAGCTTGAGGTATGCATAGTGCGGCACCGCGTTGAACTTTGCAAACGCGGTACGTCCGAGCAGGGCATGATAGCCGCTGCGGAACGGAACTATGTCGAAGATTAACTCCTCGCTTCGGAAGTTATCCGGGGATCCGAAGACCACTTCCAGTGTAACTGAGCCTGTACAATTGGCTTCTACACCTGGTATGACGCCTTTAAAGGTCGTCTTGGTAGGTTTAATCCTTGAGGGGTCTATGCCCATTTTGCGCACTGTATCCTGATAAAGCAGGTTCAGGCTGCTGCCGCCGTCCATCAGGACTCTGGTGAGGTGAAATCCATCGACGATTGGGTCTAAAACCAATGCGGCGAATCCGCCGTGGCGGATGCTGGTGGGGTGGTCCCTTCGGTCAAAAGTGATCGGGCAGGAGGACCATGGATTGAACTTCGGGGCAACTGGCTCCATCGCGTATACATCCCTGAGTGCACGCTTCCGCTCCCTTTTGGGTATGTGCGTTGCGTATATCATGTTCACCGTCCGCACCTGTGGGGGGAAACCCTTCTGTCCTCTATTGTTCGGCGGTCGGGTCTCTTCCTCGTCATCGCTATGCAGCCCCTTGTCATTGTTTTCGGCAATTAACTTGCCTGCCTGCTTGAATACCCAACAGTCCCTGTTGGTGTGGTTGGCTGGCTTTTCGGGGGTGCCGTGTATCTGGCACGAGCGGTCGAGTATTCGGTCCAAATTGGACGGACCCGGAGTAGTTCTTTTGAATGGCTTTTTCCGCTGACCGGGTTTAGAGCCTCTGAATCCGGCATTGACTGCCGTATCTTCACTATTATCGCCGTTAATGCGGCGTTTGTTTTTGTTGCGACGCGACCTGCCATTACGGTCCTTGATATCCGGACTGCCAGAATTTTTGCTGAGGTTGTTGCTGCGTGCTAGCCAGCTGTCCTCACCCGCGCAGAAGCGGGTCATGAGTGATGTGAGGGCTGCCATGGATTTCGGCTTTTCCTGTCCCAGGTGCCGGGCAAGCCACTCGTCGCGGATGTTATGCTTGAAGGCCGCGAGGGCCTCCGCATCCGGACAGTCGACGATTTGGTTTTTCTTGGTTAAGAACCGTGTCCAGAATTGTCTGGCCGATTCGTCTGGCTGCTGAATTATGTGGCTTAGGTCATCAGCGTCTGGTGGTCGCACATACGTGCCTTGGAAGTTATCGAGGAATGCGGCTTCCAGGTCTTCCCAACTCCCAATTGACTCTGCTGGCAAGCTGTTAAGCCAATGCCGGGCTGGTCCTTTAAGCTTGAGTGGGAGATATTTGATGGCGTGAAGATCGTCACCGCGGGCCATGTGGATGTGAAGGAGATAGTCTTCGATCCAAACCGCGGGGTCTGTTGTGCCATCGTAAGATTCAATATTCACGGGTTTAAACCCTTCGGGGATTTGATGATCCATTACTTCATCTGTGAAGCATAGTGGGTGTGCGGCGCCTCTGTACTGGGCGATATCACGACGGAGCTCAAAAGAGCTTTGTCTATTTTGTTCGGCCCGGCCGGACTTACTGTGTCCGGCGCGACGGTTGTCGTCACGTATCATGGGGCGCCCACGCGATCCATAGATCGATCTTGATTGTCTTGCCTTATCCTCCAATATATCTCGCAAGTCCGGAGCGTTCCCCTGTGGCCTTGTGCTTTTCGAGCGATGCCGGGGTACGGTTCTAGTGAAGGGCCTAGAGGCCTCTCTGTCGCGACCACGGGGTGGTCGGTCAGCCGTATTGTCTGCTGGTGATGCAGGTTCATACGCCTCCTCCTCTAATCGGGGGAGCAGCTTGCGTTTAGGGTAGCTTTTGGAGGGGCGTTCGAGCTCATGCTCTTCGGCCGCGAGGACTTCAGTCCATCTGTCGGCTAGCAGATCTTGATCAGCTCTAAGCTGTTGCTGCTTTTTCTTGAGGCTGTTTGCCGTGGCCATAAGCCTGCGTTTAAAACGCTCTTGTTCGACGGGATCCTCAGGCACGACGAATTCGTCGTCGTCGAGGCTTGCCTCGTCTCCGGAGGGAGGCATATAATCCTCTACCTCTTCTTCTGCCGCTCTCTCATGAGGGCTGGCGTCTCCGTCCTCCTGTGCTGAATCTTGCTGGAGTGGGTTGTCTTCGGCACTGTCTGGGGTGTTATTATCTCCGGTGCCGGAATCTTCATTCTTGCTGTGGCGGGATTTAGAGCGGCGCCGCTGACGCCGGCGCTTGGGCTGTTTCTTGGAGGGGTCATCCTCCGCTGTTCCTTCGCCATTCCCATCCTTTGGGATATCCACCATGTATATGTCATATGATGAGGTGGCTTTCCAGTGCCCGGTAGGCGCTGGTTCTTGGTCGTCTCCGGCATCGTCGTCCATACCGTCGATGTCTTCGGAGTCGTAGTCTAGCATGTCGGTTAGATCGTCGACAGTGGCTACTAAGTGGGTGGTGGGTGGGCTTTGAATTTCTTCGTCGTCCGCATCCCAACCGTCCTGACCGCAGTCCGGCCAGGGCTCTCCTGATAACGAGAGATACTTTAGCGAACTCAAGATGTCGCCGAAAGGTGAGTGTTGAAAGATGTCCGCAGCGGTGAACTCCATGACCGGCGCCCAATCGGATTCGATTGGAGGGGGCGCGGGAGGTTCGGAGTCCGGCAAGGAGTCCGGCACCTCGGAGTCACGAGCTTCATGAGGGACAAGGTCAGTGTTCGGCTCTATCGCCGTAGAGGTTGCAGCCCCCGAGGCGGTGTCTAGCCATCCGTCCTCGATCTGCGCAGCCGGCTCCGAATTGAAGATCGGAGCGGGCTCGAGTGCGGCCTCCAGGGTACTGTCCGGCTGCAGAGCTAAATCATGCCCGTCGTGACAGTGCGGCGCGCTTGGCTGTGGCTCGAATCCATCGAAGATCAAGTCCCCGCGGATGTCAGCCGTGAAGTTCAAACTTCCAAATCTGACCTGACGGCCAGGGGCGTAGCTTTCGATCTGCTCCAGATGGCCAAGCGAATTGGCCCGCAGTGCAAAGCCGCCGAATACGAAGATCTGTCCGGGGAGGAAGGTCTCACCCTGGACTGCGTCGTTGATGATGATCGAAGAAGCCATCGAGCCTATCGGTGACGACACAGAGGAACTCTCAATGAAAGCACCAATGTCGGTGTCAAAACCGGCGGATCTCGGGTAGGGGGTCCCGAACTGTGCGTCTAGGCGGATGGTAACAGGAGACAAGGGACACGATGTTTTACCCAGGTTCGGGCCCTCTTGATGGAGGTAAAACCCTACGTCCTGCTTGATTAATATTGATGATGTGTGTTACAAGAGTAGATCTACCACGAGATCAAGGAGGCTAAACCCTAGAAGCTAGCCTATGGTATGATTGTTGTTCGTCCTACGGACTAAAGCCATCCGGTTTATATAGACATCGGAGAGGGCTAGGGTTACACAGAGTCGGTTACAATGGTAGGAGATCTACATATCCGTATCGCCAAGCTTGCCTTCCACGCCAAGGAAAGTCCCATCCGGACACGGGACGAAGTCTTCAATCTTGTATCTTCATAGTCTTGGAGTCCGGCCGATGATGATAGTTCGGCTATCCGGACACCCCCTAGTCCAGGACTCCCTCAATAAGACCCTCACTAAGAATTGAAAGGAGGACAAGCACGTGTACTTATATACTAAGAAGTCGAAGGGATGTGTTGTTCTGAATATAATTCAACGGTTGGATAAGGATATGTCTGTTGAGTTTGTTGAACATGTGGCACTCAATCACTTTGTTATTAGGCTCTGGGTTTTCCTCACCTATGATTCACTCAATTTCGTCAGGGGGAGGGGTTTCTCATACAATACTTCTCCTGAATAACGCAGAGTAGCCGACATGCTATTGGAAAAGACGCGTCCACCAACATGTTGCCATTAGCTATCATAACGACTGGTAACCTTACAACAGGTTTCCTAAATCCTCAGCGAAGAATTCAAACTTATGTGTTCTAAAGAATCACCTTCAACATGCAAGCCTGAAGACTCTGCAAAGGAGATTTCCAAAGTCTTCAACTTCAAAGAAATAGGTTCGATTGAGAACAACTAGAGACACACTGTTGTCCTAGTAACACATGAACACCCCCACCATCCCCCCTAGCAATACGTTTTGCCATGTTGGCTCAAAGAATAACAAAAAGAACTATTAAAGAGGTAAGCCTTCAGGGTCCAAATCTTCAGTTAAGTCTTCGACGGGCGCACCAAAATCTTGAATGTCTTCACATCACTTTTAACTAATAGTGGTTAAAGCAAATGCTCAGGGACTATACTCACAAACACATTAGTCCCTTAACAACTTTTTTCATAAATCATCCATAAATCTACAAAGGAGGCACTAGATGCACTTATACATTGGCTATTATGAGCTCATTTTAGCAATCCATTCTTGTACAGATCAACATTTTGACATGGATGTTGTAGATGAAGAAAGTCAAGGGAGTCAAAGCAAATTGGGATAGTGAGGCTCACATCATTTTATGGATGTGTGCATAGATGAAGTGCAAGCAAATAATCATCATGGTTCCTTCTTGTCCGAAAGAGGGTATGATAATTTGATTAGGAAGTTCAATGAGCGCACAATGAGAAATTATTCGCGTCGGCAATTAAAAAATAGGTATGATGCATGTAGAATTGATTATAGCATATGGAATACATTGCTTCAAAACGCATCTAGCATAGGAAGAGATCATTTTAGAAAGACCATTGATGCTATCAATGATTAGTGAGCATTTAATTTAAAGGTATCATTGTTGTCATGGAATTTTCCATGTAGTGTAATGTTGCAGGTATCATTGCGTTTAACGTGTATCTATGTTATTTGATTGCAAGCATGTCTGCAAGCTGCCAACTTTCGGTTTGCTCCACGAGCAGAGGAGGATCAAATGAGAGAGATGTGTGTGATGCTTGTTGTGTCACAAATGAGCATGTGATGGTGCCAAACCCCACATATCAAGGTGGTCCCTCTCAAGTCCATTTGGAATATGATTCTGGCTAAATCTCTCATGACTTGTGTAATCCTTATTCGCCAAGTCCTAAGGTTAATGAAAAGATGGCAAGCAAGAATGCTAAAAATGAGGCATCGATGCATATTGTCGAAGTATTTGATGCAAGGAAAAGAGAGTGCAAAATCAGAGTGTAAACGAGATTGTGGATCCAACAAGATAGGAGATTCATGAGATGATGGCCATGATGCTTCCGAGAACACCTCCGAAGGGGAAACACGAGACATTCAACCATTTCATTCTTCATTGCAAAACATCATCGAAAAATCATTTGGTGTTCCCAGGATGAAATGGCGAGTTCTCCTAAGCATACCATGGTATAAACTGGAGCATGTGTCTCCACAACTGCAATTTTGATATCAAGTTACATGAGCATGGAACCTGGAGTAGAGAGACAAGGGATGTTTGGTAACAAAACTTTACAACCTTTTAAATTTAAATATTTAGCACTTTATGGTATTCGTAAATCATTTTGGTGATCATATTCAATGAGAAATTGTTCGAAACAACCAAGTGTTAGCAATTCAACACATGGTTTAAATCTAAGGGCATCATAGACTCTTTTTACATACAAATGGATGAAAATGGAGTGGAAAGTTTCCGCTTTTCCGGACCAAAAATGGAAACAGAGAGGAAATATGAAAATAAAAATGGAAATTTGCAAAACGGAAATGGAAATAGAATTTTTATGCGGAAACAGAAACAAAAACAGAACGGTGTTTGCCGGTGGAACACACGTGGAAACGGAACTTTCTGTTTCCGTAAATATGGAATTTCTGTTTCTACTATAGGTGGCCCAACTACAAAAGAACACACAATGACACAATGGGTAGAATGAGCAGAATTGATCATTTCAGGACCAACTTTTACTACCACTCAAGTACTCAACTAGACCCTATACGGGATTGTCATGTACTACTACAATACTATCCTATGTTGCTAACACAACCATATTATTTTGTAGTCATGTTAACAATTCCAGAAATTATTTTTTTTGTTTATATTTCTCTACGATTCAAGGAGGTTTTAAGTTCTGGTCAACAAACCGTTTTGTTTCCGTGTCCGCTCTGTATTTGCTCTGCGTCTGTTTCCGGTAGTATTTGTTTTCATATTCGTTTCCGGGGTTTCTGTATTCGTTTCTACTTCTGCAAAAGAATGAAAACAAATATGGTAGCACCTGGTTCCGTCTGTTTCCATGCTGTTTTGAACTCATACTATAATATCTTAAGTGAACCGGATGGTTGATTCTATGGGCAGTTTCCCATAATCTAACTCTCGACAATCTACGACCGAAAAGAATCGTCCCCTTCAGTTGGTCACCTAGATACTTCAGCAGGTGATAACCCACAAGTATAGGGGATCGCAACAGTTTTCGATGGTAGAGTATTCAACCCAAATTTATTGATTCGACACAAGGGGAGCCAAAAAAATATTCTCAAGTATTAGCAGTTGAGTTGTCAATTCAACCACACCTGAAAGACTTAATATCTGCAACAAAGTATTTAGTAGCAAAATAGTATGAAAGTAACGGTAATGGTGGCAAAAGCAACAGTAGCAGTTTTGTAGCAATCGTAACAGTGGCAACGGAAAAGTAACTTAGCATCAACCCGCGCTGGTTCGACCGATGACGTCAGTGCAACGAGGGCTGGCTTTTAGCTCTTGGGGAGTGCCGTGTCTCACCCCGGCTCGTAATGTGCGGTTACCCAAGGATTTCAAGGGCCCGTTTAAAGTGCCTAATTACACCACCGATTTACCCCCCGAGTCATGGGTTGAGAGTTACGAGATGGCAATGGAGATGATGGATGTGGACGAAGCGGCGTGTGTGAAGTACTTCACCATGATGTTGGACGGAACGGCTCGCACTTGGTTAAAAAGTCTGCCCGTTAACTCTGTCGGTTCATGGGGCGAGTTGAAGGCCCGATTTATAGCAAACTTCAAAGATATGTTCAAGCAACCCATGCCGACCGTAGATCTTGCTGCTTGTGTCCAAGGAGAAGGCGAATCAACGACTCACTGGGTGCGCTGTGTTTCAGGAATATCCTGCATTCGTCAGACAACATCAATGCTGATTCGGCGATCATAACATTGGAGGGCAATTGCCGGTTTAAGCCGTTGAAGTTGAAGTTGGGATCGCTCAAGCGTCACTGTAATGACATGGGAACACTTATGGCAGCTTTGGTTAAATACGTTGATTCTGATAATTCCAAGGATCCCGAGTCTGACGAAGAGAAGCCGGAGAAGGGAAAGAAGAATGTCGGTGCAAAGGGACAGCAGTATAACCAGGCAAGCCATGGGAATAACGGTAAGCACAAAGCGGACAATAATTCCGATTTTGTAGCTAACACCAACATACATGGTAACAATCAGAGCCATAAGGGTAAACCACCCCCACGGGGCGGAGGATCAGGCATGAATCTGGAGCGTCTGTTGAACCAGCTCTGCCCAAAGCACGGGACGCAAGATAAACTGGCTACGCACCTATGGAAGGATTGCTTCATTATGCGAGAGTTCAAAAATTCAGATCTCTTCCGGTATGATCATGGACCATCCGACGGTTCAGGACCCAGGTTTCACGAGCCGGGTCATGGTGGAGGTAATTCCGGTTCAGGTTGTCAAGGCAACCAAGGTGGACAGGGCAATCAAGGCAATCAGGGTAACCAAGGTGGTTATAACCAACAGGGGAATCAACAGCAGCAGCAGTCGGGTTATCAGAGTAACCCGAAGTAGTTAAATAGTGGACAGTATCATGTCTTCACTACTATCTGTGCAAGCGCAATCAGAAGCTTCATAAGAGGGCAGTGAACTCCGTTGAACCGGTCGTGCCCCGCTATTTGCGCTGGTCCGAACAACCCAATGTGTGGAGTCGAGAAGATCATCCGCCCCGGGTTGATAATCCGGGTCATCTGGCATTGGTGGTCGCGCCACAGGTTGGAGGTTATAAGTTCACTAAGGTACTCATGGATGGAGGGAGCAGTATCAACATCTTGTATTATGAAACTTTTTGGTGTATGGGGTTGACGGATAAAAATCTTAAATTGTCGAACACCATTTTTCACGGTGTAGTGCCTGGTAAATCGGCTTACCCGGTCGGTAAGATAGCTCTGGAGGTGGTTTTCGGAGATGATCATGATTCAAGATCAGAGTCGTTGACCTTTGAGGTGGTAAAAATCAGAAGTCCGTACCATGCCCTGTTTGGACGGCCGGTCTATGCTAAGTTCATGGCAAGGCCGTGTTATGTTTATCTGCAGCTCAAGATGCCGGGTCATAAGGGGACCATCACGGTTCATGGCAGCCGCAAGATCTCTCTGGAGTGCGAGGAAGGTGATGCGGCTTATGCTGAGTCGGTTTGTGCAATAGAGGAGTTAAAATTCTATAAGGACAATGTTGATCCAGCAGACATGACTTTTCTGAAGAAGCCCACCACAGAGCATGATCCGGCTTTGAAGTTTAAATCGGCTGATGAATCTAAGTTGGTTGATTTTGTCCCTGGCGATTCATCCAAGCAGTTCAGCATCAGTGTTAACTTGGATCTGAAATAGGAAAGCGCGCTCATCGAGTTCATTCGTGAGAACCGGGACATCTTTGCATGGAAACCTTCTGATATGCCAGGTGTACCGAGGGAACTCGCTGAGCACACTCTTAATATTGGTCCCAAGTTTAAACCGGTCAAGCAATTTCTTCGCCGCTTTAATGAAGAGAGACGCAAGGCCATTGGTGAGGAGGTAGTCCAGCTCTTGGCAGCGGGGTTTATTGTGGAGGTCTTTCACCCTGAGTGGTTGGCTAACCCGGTACTGGTACTCAAGAAGAATGGCACTTGGCGTATGTGTGTGGACTACACAGATTTGAACAAGGCTTGTCCAGCTGATCCCTTTGCCCTCCCCCGTATTGATCAGATTATTGATGCTACGACGGGTTGTGAGCCGTTGAGTTTTCTGGATGCTTATTCGGGTTATCATCAAATCAAAATGGCGGTTAAGGACCAGGAGAAGACGGCTTTTATAACTCCCTTTGGAGCCTTCTGCTATGTATCTATGCCTTTTGGGCTCAAAAGCGCCCAAGCGACTTATCAGCGGTGTGTGCATTGCCTTCATAATCAGATTGGGTGCAATGTTCATGCTTTTGTGGATGATATTGTTGTGAAGTCCAGAAAGGCAGACACACTGATAGCTGACTTACAGGAAACTTTTGATAATCTGAGGGTTTATAAGGTGATGCTTAATCCGGCCAAGTGTGTTTTTGGTGTGCCAGCCGGCAAGCTCTTGGGTTTTCTGGTGTCTAACAGGGGCATTGAAGCTAATCCAGAAAAGATCAAGGTTATTACATACCTGGCTAAACCGGCGTGTATCAATGACGTACAAAGACTGGCAGGTCGGATTGCAGCGCTGAGCCGGTTTATCAGCCGGTTGGGGGAGAAGGCGATTCCTCTGTATCAGATGCTGAAGAAAACATACAATTTTGTCTGGAGTGATGCTGCTAATGCGGCGTTTGAGGATCTCAAGAAGTAGTTGGCCGAACTGCCCGTCCTTGCTGCCCCCATTGATAAGGAACCATTGCTGTTATACGTGGCTGCTAATGCCCGAGCTGTCAGCGTGGCTATTGTAGTGGAGCGCAAGGAGGCTGGTAAGGAGTATCCGGTTCAACGGCCGGTTTATTATATCAGTGAGGTACTTATCGAGTCCAAGCAGAGATATCCCCATTGGCAGAAGTTGGTATATGGAGTGTTTATGGCGAGCTGGAAGCTTAAGCAATACTTTCAAGGCCATCCATTATTGTGTTCAGCTCCTCTCCGTTGGGAGATATCATTCAGAACAGGGAGGCGACTGGCCGGGTTGCTAAGTGGGCTATTGAACTTGGGCCTCACGGGTTGAAATATATGCCTCGCACTGCTATCAAGTCCCAAGCGCTCGTGGATTTCATCAATGACGGGACAGAGTTTGCAGGCACGGAGGATAAACCGGATAACACATATTGGACTATTCACTTCGATGATCCAGACAATTGGTGGGCTCGGGGGCTGGAGTGGTTCTTACTTCCCCTCGAGGGGACAAATTTTGTTATGTTCTCCTCTTAATGTTTCCCTGTACTAACAATGCAGCCCAGTATGAGGCCTTGCTCCACGGTCTTCTGATGGCCAAGGAGATGAGCTTAATCCGGGTACGTTGCTTTGGCGACTCCGATTTAGTGGCTCAGCAGGTATCTGGTACATGGGACTCCAAGGATCCACTTATGGCGGCTTATCGGCGTGAGGTGGATGTCATTGTCGGTCACTTCAAGGGTTACCAGGTCGAGCACATTGATCGGCGCAAGAATGAAGCAGCAGACGCTCTAAGCCGGCTCGGATCCCAGCGTAAACCAGTGCCGCCTAATGTTTTTCTAGATGTTCTGCATAATCTGTCGGTCAAGATACCAACAGAGGAGGATCTGGCTATTCCTGACCCAAAAGCTCAATTGGTGGCGGTTCTTCATGCTATCCCTGATTGGACAGTGTCGTACCTGGCATATATGACCCGGGGTGAGTTACTAGAGGACGAAGTTTTGACCAGGCAGATAATCCGGCGGTCCAAGTCCATGACTATTGTCAATGGCGAGTTACATCATTGCAGTGTCTCAGGGGTGTTTCAGCGTTGTGTTTCTCCTGAAGAAGGCTGTGAGATCCTGCGTGAAATCCATGAAGGAGATTGTGGTCATCATGCCGGTTCAAAATCCTTGGTGGCTAAAGCATTCCGGCACGGCTTTTACTGGTTAATAGCTCATGTTGATGTGGAGGATCTGGTCAGAAAGTGTGATGGATGTCAGAAGTTTTCACGCTGAGCTCATGTTCCGGCTCAGGAATTGAGGATGATTCCGATCACCTGGCCGTTTGCAACTTGGGGCTGGATATGGTTGGGCCTTTTAAGAGGTCTAAGGATAAGAAGACCCACCTTCTAGTGGCGGTTGATAAATTCACCAACTGGGTAGAGGCAGAGCCAGTGAGCAAGTGTGATGCGGCCACGACGGTTCAGTTCATGAAAAAGGTGATCTTCCGCTTTGGCTTTCCACACAGCATCATAACAAATAATGGCACGAATCTCTCCAAGGGTGCTATGGAAGAGTTCTATCAACAAGAGCACATCTGGCTTGATGTGTCATCAGTGGCCCACCCCCAATCTAATGGTCAAGCGGAGAGAGCTAATCAATAAATCCTAAAGGGTATCAAGCCCCGGCTTATGGTCCCTTTGCAGCGGACGCCGGGTTGTTGGGTGGAGGAGTTGCCTTCCGTTTTATGGAGCATTAACACCACCCCAATAGATCTACGGGTTACACACCCTTCTTCATGGTTTACGGAGCAGAAGCAGTTCTCCCAAGTGATATTCGCCATGACTCGCCCCGAGTGGCAGCTTATATTGAAGCGGACAATGAAAGAGCACACCAAGATGCATTGGACCTGTTAGATGAAAAATGGGATATTGTGGCAGCTCGTTCGGCGATTTATCAGCAAGACCTGCGGTGTTATCACAGCCACCGGGTTAAAACCAGAACTTTTCAGGAAGGCGACTTAGTGCTCCATCTTATCCAGGATCAGACGGATATGCACAAGTTATCCCCACCTTGGGAAGGGCCCTTTGTGGTCAGCAAGAATCTGAACAACGGGTCATACTACCTCATCGATGTTCGAGAGCACAAAGACACATGCAAGTCAGAGGAGGAGACTCGTTGGCCATGGAATATATCTCATCTTCGGCCTTACTACACCTGAGCCACAGGCTCCTACTATGTATATATTTTTGACAATGTACATATTATGATCAATAAATAAACCGGCATCCTTGCTAAAGCGGGGCCTCTACCGTTTCGTCTTATATGTCTTCTTGGTTACATGGGGGCTCATGCTTATAAAGCGGAGTTTTCCATTAAACCGTCTTATAAAGCCACAACAAAGTTTGGGAGCTTCACACCCAAGGGGCCAAAGAGAGTCTGCTGCAAAGCACAGCTCAAACATAGGCACCCACCGAGCACAGCTCAAAAATGTTACTTGGGGGCTCTTTGTGCATAGTAACAAAGATTTTGAAAGGACCCCTGTAATAGGCTATCAAGCTAGGCTTGGAAGCTAGGTGTATTCACCTAAAACCCCGAGTTAACCTGCCTTCATCAAGTAAGCCACTCCGTCCAGGTAATCCTGGTATGACCCATCGAACGTTTGACAAGTCAATCTTATACAGACCCTGAACTTGTCAAAGTTAAAATGACAATTGGTTAATGTGAGGTCTATCTTAAAAGGCTTTGAAAAATGGTTTAACTCAACGGCCTAGCAGCCCATGAAAAGCCTCGAATTTGGGCCTGGCAGCCCTTGAAAAGCCTCGACTACAAGTTTTCATTTGCTTTTGTTTTGCCAAGTTGTTTCTCCTATGATAAGGATTTGAGATAAACCGGCGTTTATTGACCCGGCCTGACTATAACTCATTAATATAACCCGGTATTTGTTAATCCGGCGTGGCTTTCAACTATCAGTTGTTAGTACACAACCAAATTTAAACCAGTGTTTCTTAACCGGGTCTGGCATTGACTATAAGTCACCAGGACAATCATCCGGTGTTTATCATAACCCGGCATGGCTTATTATAAACCAGCACAACATGGTGGGAGTTATCAACACTCAAGATTTGGGTTATCACCCTTACTACAAGAACGTTGGTAAACCAACGATGTGATTCAATATCACAGAGGACGGTGCACAAATGATAAACCGGCTTCCGAATTATGATTCCTCTTCAGCTTGATGAGGAGGTTGCGGATCATCCTGCGCCGGTTCAACCTCCGCCTCCCCACCCACTGGCTGGAAGTCAATGGTTGCCCAGTTCCAGACAAAGCTCGGAAGACAGCTTCATCGCTTATAAGATCTAACGGTTCAACATCAGGGGCATAAGTGTGCTTACGGATTGGCGGGATTAGATTTTGGGCTTCATAAACTGATGCATCGATGCGTCTGTTGTCTGCGTCATAGATGGACCGGTGGAAGGATAAATCAGTCTCTTCGGCCAATCTACTTGCAAGCATGCGCATCTCTTTCGGCAAGGCTTTAAGGGCATCATTGTCAAACTCTGACCCGTCTTCTTTTTGGCTAGGATAGCCATTTCCAATGTCTTCCGGATCAAGATCAGCTATCCAAACCTTAGCCCGAGTCAGTGCACATAAAGCGCCAGCCCTTGCAGCAGATCTCTTCATCTCTTCTAGCTGGGCAGGTGTCATGGATAGTTTGGCCAATGTGTCCTTGATTAATGTTGGCGGCGGTTTATTGTACGAGGTTGTGCAGATGACCGGTTGAGCGCCGGTATACAACTGCTCTATCAAAGTATAAGTGGCCTTCAGTTTCTTGCGCATATTTGAGCCAAGATGGGCGACACGGCTACCTGCAATGGTAACAATATTATTGTCAAACCGGTGATTTCAAGGATGATTCAGTACGGTTCATAACAAGGCTACTTACCAAAGATGGCAGAAGTCATAGCGTTGATTTGCCGCTTTAATCCAGTCAGCTCTTCTGCCACCGGGTTAAGGGCCGCTTCAGCATCTTCCGCCCGTTTTGTCAAAGTGGCTTTTTCAGCCTCCCAGTCTGCTCGCTCGCCTTTGAAGCCATCCTTCAATTGCTCCATGGCTATTAAAGCGCCCTTCAACTCATCTTTGGCCTTGGATGTTTCGGCTTGCTGGGACTTGATGTTTTCCTAGAGGTCGGTGATTTGAGAATCTTTGTTGGTTAAGCCAACCTGCAAAAGAAAGACAATCAGTTGGCAATAAAAAATTTCAAAGTCCCAAGCACATAACAAGTTATGCACTTGGCACTTGGGGGCTAATGCGAATTGAGTTTTTCTCAAATCATATTTTTAAAGTCCCAAGCATACAACATGTTATATACTTGGCACTTGGGGGCTAATGCATATCGGATCGATTCAAGGTTATCAAATTTTTACTGCATGAACCGGATCATGTTAATGACTGAAAGGAATTCTGATGTATAAACCGGATTATCCTAAAGGTATAAACCGGTCTATAGGGGCTACACAAGCAAAGTCCAATTTTCTCCTACTACAAGTCCCGGTTCAGATTCATATTGATGAACCGGCCCTTGGGGGCTAATAGAGTGGATACTTGAAGCAGGATATAAGGAAAAAAGAAGTTATTCAAGGAATAAATGTTTACCTCATATCGCACCTTCATCAAGTTTACTAAACCGGCTTCATAGTCACGACTTGTATAAAGCTGGTTCAAATATCCAGAATGGATGTCCTGAGCATTGACATGAGCATAGCTTGACAAATCAATCTTCCACTTGCCTTTGTCCACAATAGAAAATTCTTCTTTGGCACTGTGCTTTGATAAAGCGACAGGATTGCCAGGAGCAGTGTGGCCAAAGCCGGTAATCACCACATCATCTGTCGTGCTATCAACAATCTTGTCTGGGTTTGATGATTTAGCAGAGGCTTTTGTTGGGCTTGGTGGACCGGCAACTGGGCTTGGTGGATCGGCAGCTGGGCTTGGTGGATCAGCATGATGACTAGTTGGATTAACTTCTGGTGGATCAACAAAAGTATCCTGACCCTGCGGTACCGGATCATCCAGAGCAATGTCAGTGTTTTGAAAAAGAGCTTCTGAGGTCCTCTCCGGTTCAGTAACCGGATTATCATCAGTTGGTGTAGCCAGCTTTGCTTTTTTGCTAAGTCTGGCTTTGGCACTAAAAAGAACAAAATGCAGAGGTTAGTACAATAAACCGGAGCAAGGCATACAAAATAAGTCTACTATGCTTACCCAGGAACGGTCTTGAGTGGAGGCATCTGAGTGGTTGATGAATTGCCGGAGGATGAATTGTAGGTTCCCTGATAATTCGAATCAGGCGGATTAAGAGGATATTGGAAGTAACCCGCCTTGGGATAAAGTGTATTAGAAGGACAAGATACCTCTTGACGACGCTTGCGAACCGGGGAATAGGGTAAATCGGAAGAGGTAACCACTTGACCACTGTGCCGGGTTGTGCGGTGGGCTTCTTGCTGTTGTTTCTTCAAAGAAAAGTGTGGATCCAAATAAGCAAGAGGGTGTGAACGTTTTAATTTCTGGAATGCTCGACGAAGTTTTGGTACTGGCACATGATCTGAATCAGAGGATAGAACAATTACCTCTACATCACCAGCGTGGCTAGCTTCCGCATCATCCTGATAAAAATCATTGTCAATGAGGTGTATGAAAAAAGAACCAAGAGAATCTAATTCTACCTCTAAGTCCGGGTCATCAAGCTCTTTGTCATTGGGCAAATCAGAGGGTTCGGCGGTTTTCTTCTTCGTTGGCTTCTTTATAGTCTTAATCTTGCTGCGAGGTGCTCTGGCCGGTTTATCTTGTGATTTCTTCTTCCAGAACGGATCATCACCCTGCACAGATGAATAATAGATTATAAAGGAATATTTAAGAAAGGACGGATTAAGGTAAAAATGAGGCAATTCTTACAATTGGCGGTTTGTTGGATGCATAGAAGGGGCTAAGCCCTACTCTGCTGCATACAACCACCGGTTCATCAAGTATTTTCTTAACAACTTCAGTAACTTCATCCTCTGTTAGCTGAATATCAATATGATGTTGAGGATCTTTCAAGTCCCCCGTGTACTCGCACATTAAACTGGGGCGCCGGCTTAAAGGCAGAACGCTCCAAGATATCCAGCAGCGGACGAAGTCAACACCTGTTAAACCGTTTGCCACGAAGGCTCTGAGTTTTGAGAGTTGTGGTGCATAGTTGGATCGTTCCTTGGTAGTCAGCCTCTAAGGGAACGGATGATTTTTGGTAAGCCGGTATGCACGATAACCAGTAGAGGATTTTCATTGTCTAGAGCTGTATTGCGGTAGTAAAACCAAGTTTGGTTCCCGTCCTTGGGGTGGCTATGGTGTTTGGCGTGAGGGAAATCAACATCCTTTCTCTTCTGGATTGAAACGCCCCCGAGTTCAGTATTGGTCCCGTCTGTAAATTCAGTATGGCGGTTTAAGTAAAAGAAGTCCCGGAATAATTCCACAATGGGTTTCTCTTGCAGATAGACTTCACAAAATACTTGAAACTTACATATATTGGATACAGAGTTCGGTCCAATATCTTGAGGGTGGATCTGAAAGCTAGCAAGAACATCACGAAAGAACTTTGATCCGAGTGGGCTGAACCCTCGATTCAGATGATCAGTAAAAACAATTACTTCTCCATTCTGAGGTTTAGGAGGATTTTCTAAACCGGGGATTCTCCAGTGAATGGTTTCCTTGCTCGCTAAAGCGCCAGTCATAACATACCCAGTCAGTTGCTCTTTAGTAACCCGGGAAGGGACCCAGTTGCAAGCATAAAATGTTTTGGCCATTTGAACAGGAAGCTAGAAAAGAGAACCAAGGCCGGTTTAAGGTTTTGATTGATGCAGGTAATCCAGTTTAGAAGACAAAAATAACAAATTGAAGCATAGGCACATGATACACCGGAGTTTTATATTGAGGATGAGTTGGCGGTTTAAGAGAGGGCTAATGGTACCTGGCAGGTTATCATCTTGTAAAAAGTTAAACCGCCTACACTAGAGTGGAAGTTACACATCTGAAATATCTCCAAGTATTGCAGAAACATGTTTTGCAAGTCGTGGCTATAGTTTTGGATCTACCACAGTCTTTAAAAGAAGGGAAAATTCAAACCCTAAGCGGTGTCATCGAAATAGCTAAAGGCCAGATTGGATCTGTTTATTACTGACAGAGATGTTATGATGAAGGAAAAGGAGATCTACTTATGACCACACAGAAACAAAGATCATATTCTTATTTAAAGATCCGTGTGAACAGCAATGGATATGGATGAATACCAAAGAACACTGAAGAACTAACGAAACCCTAATGGTGGATCTAAGAAGAAGAGGAAGAAAGATTACAGAGGCTGAAGGAGCAGCGGAGGAGCGCCGCGTTTCTCTGGTTAGATCAGGTTGATGCAGCGGTCGTTGGCGGTGCAGAAGCGAAGGTCGACAGCGGTGGCTGTGCTCGAGCTCTGAGGCGACGCGAGGAAGACGATGAGACGAAGGGGCATGAAGGGGAAAAGAAGGAATGGCCCTTGGCCCTATTTATAAAGCAAAAGGGATAAGTGACAGACGCGGGAATCGAGGAGCCCAAAAAATGGAAGATCTGACACAGCTGTCGCCTTGATTTTTGAAGGGATATTAATAAGAAAAGTATTTATAGGTTTTTATATGGAGATGATGTCATGACGATTCACTACAATCTTAAGAGATGATTGTTGGAAATGTGCCCTAGAGGCAATAATAAAAGGATTATTATTATATTTCCTTGTTCATGATAATTGTATTTTATTCATGCTATAATTGTATTATCCGAAAATCGTAATACACGTGTGAGTACTTAGACCACAACATGTCCCTAGTAAGCCTCTAGTTGACTAGCTCGTTGATCAACAGATAGTCATGGTTTCCTGACTATGGACATTGGATGTCATTGATAACGGGATCACATCATTAGGAGAATGATGTGATGGACAAGACCCAATCCTAAGCATAACACAAGATCGTGTAGTTCATTTTGCTAGAGCTTTTCTAATGTCAAGTATCTCTTCCTTAGACCATGAGATCGTGTAACTCCCGGATACCGTAGGAGTGCTTTGGGTGTACCAAACATCACAACGTAACTGGGTGACTATAAAGATGCACTACAGGTATCTCCGAAAGTGTCTGTTGGGTTGACACGGATCGAGACTGGGATTTGTCACTCCGTATTACGGAGAGGTATCACTAGGCCCACTCGGTAGTGCATCATCATAATGAGCTCAAAGTGACCAAGTGTCTGGTCACGGGATCATGCATTACGGTACGAGTAAAGTGACCTGCCGGTAATGAGATTGAACGAGGTATTGGGACACCGACGATCGAATCTCGGGCTAGTAACATACCGTCTGACAAAGGGAATAGTATACCGGGTTGCTTGAATCCTCGACATCGTGGTTCATCCGATGAGATCATCGAGGAGTATGTGGGAGCCAACATGGGTATCCAGATCCCGCTGTTGGTTATTGACCGGAGAGCCGTCTCGGTCATGTCTGCATGTCTCCCGAACCCGTAGGGTCTACACACTTAAGGTTCGGTGACACTAGGGTTGTATGAATATGAGTATACAGCAAACGGAATGTTGTTCGGAGTCCCGGATGAGATCCCGGACGTCACGAGGAGTTCGGAATGGTCCGGAGGTAAAGAAATATATATATATAAGAAGTGATGTTTCGGCCATCGGGAAAGTTTCGGGGTCACCCGGTATTGTACCGGGACCACCGGAAGGGTCCCGGGGGTCCACCGGGTGGGGCCACCTATCCCGGAGGGCCCCGTGGGCTGAAGTGGGAGGAGAACCAGCCCCTAGTGGGCTGGTGCGCCCCCCCTTGGGCCCCCCTGCGCCTAGGGTTGGAAACCCTAGGGTGGGGGGCGCACCACTTGCCTTGGGGGGCACTCCACCCCCCCTGGCCGCCGCCCCCTTGGGAGATTCCCATCTCCAGGGCCGGCGCCCCCCCCAGGGGGCCTATATAAAGGAGGGGGGAGGGAGGGCAGCCGCACCCTGAGTCTTGGCGCCTCCCTCCCCCTGCTACACCTCTTCCTCCTCCCGCAGTTGCTTGGCGAAGCCCTGCCGGAGTCCTGCTGCATCCACCACCACGCCGTCGTGCTGCTGGATCTACATCAACCTCTCCTTCCCCCTTGCTGTATCAAGACGGAGGAGACGTCACGCTGACCATACGTGTGTTGAACGCGGAGGTGTCGTCCGTTCGGCGCTAGGATCTCCGGTGATAGGATCACGACGAGAACGACTACCTCAACCCCATTCTCTTGAACGCTTCCACACGTGATCTACAAGTGGTATGTAGATGCATCTCTCTCTCGTTGCTAGATGAACTCATAGATTGATCTTGGTGAACGTAGAAAAAAATTATTTTATGCAACGTTCCCCAACAGTGGCATCATGAGCTAGGTCTATGCGTAGTTCTCTATTGCACGAGTAGAACACAAATCTGTTGTGGGCGTAGATCTTGTCAACTTGCTTGCCACTACTAGTCTTTTCTTGCTTCAGCGGTATTGTGGGATGAAGTGGCCCGGACCGACCTTACACGTACGCTTACGTGAGACAGGTTCCACCGACTGACATGCACTAGTTGCATAAGGTGGCTAGCGGGTGTCTGTCTCTCCTATTTTAGTTGGAGCGGATTTGATGAAAAGGGTCCTTATGAAGGGTAAATAGAAGTTGACAAAATCACGTTGTGGTTATTCGTAGGTAAGAAAACGTTCTTTCTAGAACCCAATTGCAGCCACGTAAAAGATGCAACAACAATTAGAGGACGTCTAACTTGTTTTTGCAGCAATTGTCATGTGAGGTGATATGGCCAGAAGTTGTGATGAATGATGAATGATACATTGTGATGTATGAGATCATGTTCTTGTAATAGGAATCACGACTTGCATGTCGATGAGTATGACAACCGGCAGGAGCCATAGGAGTTGTCTTAATTATTGTATGACATGCGTGTCAATGATTAAACGCCATGTAATTACTTTACTTTATTGCTAAGCCGTTAGCTATAGTAGTAGAAGTAATAGTTGGCGAGCAACTTCATGGAGGCACGATGATGGAGATCATGATGATGGAGATCATGGTGTCATGCCGGTGACGAAGATGATCATGGAGCCCCGAAGATGGAGATCGAAGGAGCTATATGATATTGGCCATATCATGTCACTACTTTATATAATTGCATGTGATGTTTATTATGTTTTATGCATCTTGTTTACTTAGAACCGCGGTAGTAAATAAGATGATCCCATATAATAATTTCAAGAAAGTGTTCCCCCTAACTGTGCACCGTTGCTAAAGTTCGTCGTTTCGAAGCACCACGTGATGATCGGGTGTGACAGATCCTTACGTTCACATACAACGGGTGTAAGACAGTTACACATGCAAAACACTTAGGGTTAACTTGACGAGCCTAGCATGTACAGACATGGCCTCGGAACACAAGAGACCGAAAGGTCAAACATGAGTCGTATGGAAGATACGATCAACATGGAGATGTTCACCGATGATGACTAGTCCGTCTCACGTGATGATCAGACACGGCCTAGTCGACTCGGATCGTGTAACCCTTAGATGACTAGAGGGATGTCAATATGAGTGGGAGTTCATTAAATAATTTGATTAGATGAACTTAATTATCATGAACTTAGTCTATAATCTTTGCAAAATATGTCTTGTAGATCAAATGGCCAACGCTCATGTCAACATGAACTTCAACGCATTCCTAGAGAAAACCAAGCTGAAAGATGATGGCAGCAACTATTCGGACTGGGTCCGGAACCTGAGGATCATCCTCATAGCTGCCAAGAAAGCATATGTCCTAGAAGGACCGCTAGGTGAAGCACCCATCCCAGAGATCCAAGACGTTATGAACGCTTGGCAGTCACGTGCTGATGATTACTCCCTCGTTCAGTGAGGCATGCTTTACAGCTTAGAACCGGGGCTCCAAAAGCGTTTTGAGCAACACGGAGCATATGAGATGTTCGAGGAGCTGAAAATGGTTTTCCAAGCTCATGCCCGGGTCGAGAGATATGAAGTCTCCGACAAGTTCTATAGTTGTAAGATGGAGGAAAACAGTTCTGTCAGTGAGCACATACTCAAAATGTCTGGGTTGCACAACCGCCTGTCCCAGCTGGAGATCAACCTCCCGGACGAGGCGGTCATTGACAGAATCCTTCAGTCGCTCCCACCGAGCTACAAGAGCTTTGTGATGAACTACAATATGCAGGGGATGGTGAAGACCATTCCTGAAGTATTCTCAATGCTGAAGTCAGCAGAGGTTGAAATCAAGAAAGAACATCAAGTGTTGATGGTCAATAAGACCACTAAGTTCAAGAAGGGCAAGGGTAAGAAGAACTTCAAGAAGGACGGCAAAGATGTTCCCGCACCCGGTAAGCCAGTTGCCGGGAAGAAGTCAAAGAATGGACCCAAGCCTGAGACTGAGTGCTTTTATTGCAAAGGGAAGGGTCACTGGAAGCGGAACTGCCCCAAATACTTAGCAGACAAGAAGGCCGGCAACACTAAAGGTATATGTGATATACATGTAATTGATGTGTACCTTACTAGTACTCGTAATAACTCCTGGGTATTTGATACAGGTGTTGTTGCTCACATTTGTAACTCACAGCAGGAGCTGCGGAATAAGCGGAGACTGGCAAAGGACGAGCTGACGATGCGCGTCGGGAATGGTTCCAAGGTCGATGTGATCGCCGTCGGCACGCTACCTCTACATTTACCCACGGGATTAGTTATGAACCTCAATAATTGTTATTTAGTGCCAAGTTTGAGCATGAACATTGTATCTGGATCTGTTTAATACGAGATGGCTACTCATTTAAATCCGAGAATAATGGTTGTTCTATTTATATGAGAGATATGTTTTATGGTCATGCCCCGATGGTCAATGGTTTATTCTTAATGAATCTCGAACGTAATGTTACACATATTCATACTGTGAATACCAAAAGATGTAAAGTTGATAACGATAGTCCCACATACTTGTGGCACTGCCGCCTTGGTCACATTGGTGTCAAGCGCATGAAGAAGCTCCATGCTGATGGACTTTTAGAGTCTCTCGATTATGAATCATTTGACACATGCGAACCATGTCTCATGGGCAAAATGACCAAGACTCCGTTCTCCGGAACAATGGAGCGAGCAACCAACTTATTGGAAATCATACATACCGATGTGTGCGGTCCAATGAGCGTTGAGGCTCGCGGAGGATATCGTTATGTTCTCACTCTCACTGATGACTTAAGTAGATATGGGTATGTCTACTTGATGAAACACAAGTCTGAGACCTTTGAAAAGTTCAAGGAATTTCAGAATGAAGTAGAGAATCAATGTGACCGAAAGATAAAATTCTTACGATCGGATCGTGGAGGAGAATATTTAAGTCACGAATTTGGTACGCACTTAAGGAAATGTGGAATCGTTTCACAACTCACGCCGCCTGGAACACCTCAGCGTAACGCTGTGTCCGAACATCGTAATCGCACTCTATTGGATATGGTGCGATCTATGATGTCTCTTACCGATTTACCGCTATCATTTTGGGGATACGCTCTAGAGACAGCTACATTCACTTTAAATAGGGCACCGTCTAAATCCGTTGAGACGACACCGTATGAATTATGGTTTGGGAAGAAACCTAAGCTGTCGTTTCTAAAAGTTTGGGGATGCGATGCTTATGTCAAGAAACTTCAACCTGAAAAGCTCGAACCCAAGTCGGAAAAATGCGTCTTCATAGGATACCCTGAGGAAACCATTGGGTATACCTTCTACCTTAGATCCGAAGGCAAGATCTTTGTTGCCAAGAACGGATCCTTTCTGGAAAAAGAGTTTCTCTCGAAAGGAGTAAGTGGGAGGAAAGTAGAACTCGATGAAGTACTACCTCTTGAACCAGAAAGTAGTGCAGCTCAGGAAAATGTTCATGTGGTGCCTACACCAACTGGAGAGGAAATTAATGATGATGATCAAGGTACTTCGGATCAAGTTGCTACTGAACTTCGTAGGTCCACAAGGACACGTTCCACACCAGAGTGGTATGGCAACCCTGTCCTAGAAATCATGTTGTTAGACAACGGTGAACCTTCGAACTATGAAGAAGCGATGGCGGGCCCAGATTCCAACAAATGGCTAGAAGCCATGCAGTCCGAGATAGAGTCCATGTATGAAAACAAAGTATGGACTTTGACTGACTTGCCCGATGATCGGCGAGCGATAGAAAACAAATGGATCTTTAAGAAGAAGATGGACATGTATGGTAATGTTACCATCTATAAAGCTCGACTTGTCACTAAGGGTTATCGGCAAGTTCAAGGGGTTGACTACGATGAGACTTTCTCTCCCGTAGCAAAGCTTAAGTCCGTCCGAATCATGTTAGCAATTGCCGCATACTATGATTATGAGATATGGCAGATGGACGTCAAAACGGCATTCCTTAACGGTTATCTTAAGGAAGAGCTGTATATGATGCAGCCGGAATGTTTTGTCGATCCTAAGAATGCTAACAAAGTATGCAAGCTCCAGCGATCCATTTATGGGCTGGTGCAAGCATCTCGGAGTTGGAACATTCGCTTTGACGAGATGATCAAAGCGTTTGGGTTTATGCAGACTTATGGAGAAGCCTGCGTTTACAAGAAAGTGAGTGGGAGCTCTGTAGCATTTCTCATATTATATGTAGATGACATACTTTTGATTGGAAATGATATAGAATTCTTGGATAGCATTAAGGCCTACTTGAATAAGTGTTTTTCAATGAAGGACCTTGGAGAAGCTGCTTACATATTAGGCATCAAGATCTATAGGGATAGATCGAGACGCCTCATAGGTATTTCACAAAGCACATACCTTGATAAGATTTTGAAGATGTTCAAAATGGATCAGTCCAAGAAAGGGTTCTTGCCTGTATTGCAAGGTGTGAAATTGAGCTCGGCTCAATGCCCGACCACAGCAGAAGATAAAGAAGAGATGAGTGTCATCCCTTATGCCTCAGCCATAGGATATATATGTATGCCATGCTGTGTATCAGACCTGATGTAAACCTTGCCGTAAGTTTGGTAGGTAGGTACCAAAGTAATCCCGGCAAGGAACACTGGACAGCGGTCAAGAATATCCTGAAGTACCTGAAAAGGACAAAGGACATGTTTCTCGTTTATGGAGGTGACGAAGAGCTCGTCGTAAAGGGTTACGTCGACGCTAGCTTCGACACAGATCTGGATGACTCTAAGTCACAAACCGGATACGTGTATATGTTGAATCGTGGAGCAGTAAGCTGGCGCAGTTGCAAGCAGAGCATCGTGGCGGGATCTACATGTGAAGCGGAGTACATGGCAGCCTTGGAGGCAGCGCATGAAGAAATATGGATGAAGGAGTTCATCACCGACCTAGGAGTCATACCCAATGCGTCGGGGTCGATCACTCTCTTCTGTGACAACACTGGAGCTATTGACCTTGCCAAGGAGCCCAGGTTTCACAAGAAGACCAGGCACATCAAGCGTCGTTTCAACTCCATCCCTAAAAATGTTCAAGATGGAGACATAGATATTTGCAAAGTACATACGGATCTCAATGTCGCAGATCCGTTGACTAAACCTCTTCCGCGAGCAAAACATGATCAACACCAGAACTCTATGGGTGTTCGATTCATCACAATGTAACTAGATTATTGACTCTAGTGCAAGTGGGAGACTGTTGGAAATATGCCCTAGAGGCAATAATAAAAGGATTATTATTATATTTCCTTGTTCATGATAATTGTCTTTTATTCATGCTATAATTGTATTATCCGAAAATCGTAATACACGTGTGAATACTTAGACCACAACATGTCCCTAGTAAGCCTCTAGTTGACTAGCTCGTTGATCAACAGATAGTCATGGTTTCCTGACTATGGACATTGGATGTCATTGATAATGGGATCACATCATTAGGAGAATGATGTGATGGACAAGACCAATCCTAAGCATAGCACAAGATCGTGTAGTTCATTTTGCTAGAGCTTTTACAATGTCAAGTATCTCTTCCTTAGACCATGAGATCGTGTAACTCCCGGATACCGTAGGAGTGCTTTGGGTGTACCAAACGTCACAACATAACTGGGTGACTATAAAGATGCACTACAGGTATCTCCGAAAGTGTCTGTTGGGTTGACACGGATCGAGACTGGGATTTGTCACTCCGTATTACGGAGAGGTATCACTGGGCCCACTCAGTAGTGCAGCATCATAATGAGCTCAAAGTGACCAAGTGTCTGGTCACGGGATCATGCATTACGGTACAAGTAAAGTGACTTGCCAGTAACGAGATTGAACGAGGTATTGGGATACAGACGATCGAATCTCGGGCTAGTAACATACCGTCTGACAAAGGGAATAGTATATGGGGTTGCTTGAATCCTCGACATCGTGGTTCATACGATGAGATCATCGAGGAGTATGTGGGATCCAACATGGGTATCCAGATCCTGCTGTTGGTTATTGACCGGAGAGCCGTCTCGGTCATGTCTGCATGTCTCCCGAACCCGTAGGGTCTACACACTTAAGGTTCGGTGACGCTAGGGTTGTATGAATATGAGTATGCAGCAAACCGAATGTTGTTCGGAGTCCCGGATGAGATCCTGGACGTCACGAGGAGTTCCTGAATGGTCCAGAGGTAAAGAAATATATATAGGAAGTGCTGTTTCGGCCATCGGGAAAGTTTCGGGGTCACCCGGTATTGTACCGGGACCATCGGAAGGGTCCCGGGGGTCCACCGGGTGGGGCCACCTATCCCGGAGGGCCCCGTGGGCTGAAGTGGGAGGGGAACCAGCCCCTAGTGGGATGGTACGCCCCCCCTTGGGCCCCCCCTGCGCCTAGGGTTGGAAACCCTAGGGTGGGGGGCGCACCACTTGCCTTGGGGGGCACTCAACCCCCCCTAGCTGCCGCCCCCTTGGGAGATTCCCATCTCCAGGGCCGGCGCCCCCCCAGGGGGCCTATATAAAGGAGGGGGAGGGAGGGCAGCCGCACCCTGAGTCTTGGCGCCTCCCTCCCCCTGCTACACCTCTTCCTCCTCCCGCAGTTGCTTGGCGAAGCCCTGCCGGAGTCCTGCTACATCCACCACCACGCCGTCGTGCTGCTGGATCTTCATCAACCTCTCCTTCCCCCTTGTTGTATCAAGACGGAGGAGATGTCACGCTGATCGTACATGTGTTGAACGTGGAGGTGCCGTCCATTCGGCGCTAGGATCTCCGGTGATAGGATCACGACGAGAATGACTACCTCAACCCCGTTCTCTTGAACGCTTCCGCACGCGATCTACAAGTGGTATGTAGATGCATCTCTCTCTCTCGTTGCTAGATGAACTCATAGACTGATCTTGGTGAACGTAGAAATTTTTTTATTTTATGCAACGTTCCCCAACAATGATGTCATGGCGGTTTACCAAGTACATACGGAAATGATGTCATGGCGGTTTACAAGATTCTTTGAAGATCAAGGAGTGTTTCCAAGGATTGAAGATTGAAATGAACATGTTCAAATCAATCTAGGGCCTAATGTTGGGGATATAACTACTGAGTATAAACCGTCCAGGAGGGGCCGGGTTATGCTCATCCGTATTGAATCCCATGAAGACAAGGAGTATGGCGCTTTAGTATTGAAGCTTTGAGGCCTAGAGCCCAAGGGCGGATTAGGACCCATAGACATAAACTGCCATGAGATGTGTAACTTGTGTTGTAAGTTAGGGAAAGGTAGAAACCGAGCCGGACACGTGTATGAGCCGGCTTGGTGTTCTGTAAACTGCCGGGCGTCAACCTGTGTATATAAAGGGATGACCCAGCGGCGGTTCAGGGACAAGAAACAACAACTCGAGAGATAGGTAAAGCGGATTCGCTCCCTGCTCATCGAGACCCCATCAATTCCACCACAACTGGATCATAGGCTTTTACCTTCACCGCAAGGGGCCGAACCAGTATAAACTCCCCGTGTCCTTTGTTCGGTTTAACACCTTTTTGCTAATCTCGTTTTGATGGCTCCACGACTAAGTCCTCTCACTAGGACATCTGACATGTTAATTCCACGACACAATACATTCATGATTCGCTTATAGTGGGTTGCTTGAGTGACAGAAGCATAAACCCGAGTAAGGGGGTTGTGGCATATGGGATAAAGGGGACTTGATGCTTTAATGCTATGGTTGGGTTTTACCTTAATGATCTTTAGTAGTTGCGGATGCTTGCTAGACTTCCAATCATAAGTGCATATGATCCAAGAATAGAAAGTATGTTAGCTTATGCCTCTCCCACATAAAACTTGCTATCGGTCTAGTAAAGTAGTCAATTGCTTAGGGACAATTTCACAACTCCTACCACCACTTTTCCACACTCGTTATATTTACTTTATTGCTTCTTTATCTAAACAACCCCTAGTTTTTATTTATGTGATCTTTATTATCTTACAAACCTATCCAACAACACCAACAAAGTACTTCTAGTTTCATACTTGTTTTAGGTAAAGCGAACGTTAAGCATGCGTAGATTTGTATCGGTGGTCGATAGAACTTGAGGGAATATTTGTTCTACCTTCATCTCCTCGTTGGGTTCGACAATCTTACTTATCAAAAGAGGCTACAATTGATCCCCTACACTTGTGGGTTATCAGGCGTGACAAGTTGGTATCAGAGCCTCGACCGACCATAGTAGCCCCCTTGATTGTTCATAGTTTGGCCGTTGTCGAGTCTAGAAGAAAACTGTTTTCGGAGTCTAGTTATATCATAGAGGAGGAATTCTTTTTACTTCTCTGCCCATTCGTCGCTTTGGTGAGGAATCTTGACGTAGGTGTTTTGACTTACTCCTCTTCCCCTTCAAATTTTTCTTTAGGTTCACGCGGTTAGATTTCGGATTGTTGTGCGTCAGCTCTTTTCATCCGGTGTATTTCTCGTCAAGATGACTCGAGCCTCTTCATCTTTGCCAAGTTCAATCCTCAGTTGTTTTCTTTTTCCCACACGCCCACCCTTTTTCTTCTCAGAGCCAGAGCCCGTAATCGAGTATCCATCCTACTCGTGCAAAGCCTTTGCATTCTTTCAACCGGTGTTTTCTCTTCAAGCTATCCGTTGGTTCTCCCTTCCAAGTTGCCTTGGTTTTCCCACCCTCCCACCCTCTTCTTCCTGGAGCCTAGGTCTCTTTCGAGCATCAATTTATTTTGTGTGGAGCCTCTTCAGTCTTTCCTCAATCATTTCAACCGGTGAATTCTCGTCAAGTTCGTCATTGATTCGTCTTGTTTTCTTTCCGGTGGATTCAATTCAAGTTTTTCGGGGTTGATCATATTCTTTTCCTTGGATAAAGTGTTTTCCTTTCTCGTTCACCTCTTGTCATTTAATTATTCCGGAGTTCGGAAGACATCTCAGGAGATTCGGCTGTGTTCGAATTAATTCGAGGTTATCACCTCATTCAAATATTTCAATTGTTTCGGTGCATCATCTATCTCTTCAACAATATTTTCCAACGGTGTTTTCTTTTAGTGGGCCCTAACCCACAGGTCTTTTCCCAGGATCTTAACTGACTCTTCTAATTATTCTGGAGCCATTCCTAATTCTTTTCGGAGTTTGATGTAAGAATGAATTTCATCAGTCACATGCCTTTCCAAGATCGATTTCAAATCATTTCATTGTTGGCTCAACCTCTTTGCTTCCCATTCTCCCAGAGTATCTAAACAATTTTGGTGGTGTTTCTTGTCGTCATTTGAAGATCGAAGAAGAGTTTTTCCTCTAAATCTTGCCCGTTCTCTCGAAGATTCGTGGTTCTAGTTTCATGTTATCCTCTCGAAGTGTTCCATTTGTCAGATATTCTTTTCTTACCCAATCCGGAGTATGTCAGGAGTTTTTTCCATTTCCTTTCACCATAGGCCATCTATCTAGAAGAATTCTTCGTCCTCACATTCCAGCCGTTGTTCTCCAATCACCCCGACGCATCTGTCAAGTACTCTCTAATCAGCTCGTGATCTCTTTGTTATTTCGCATCTAAATCTCCTCAAGCATATTTGTTCCTCTAATTCTTCCCGATGATTCATTATCTTCCATCAGTCATTTTCAAATTCTTACGGTGGTTCATTCAAGATTCCTCTTCCTTATTATCATACTAATTCATTCGTTCTTTTAAATCCTACCGGTGGTTCATTGAAGACCTCCCTCAAGGTTGCGCCATTTACCCGTCAATCCTTTTCCGACAAGGATAAGTAGTATGCAAAAATCCATTGCTTGCCATCAATTTAATTTGACGAAGGAAAAGCATACAATAAATCTTATTCTTATTTCCTCGAAGTGGTTAATCCCTTCCTTCGGAGTTTGTTCATGATGAATAATTTTGCGGTTCAAAGTGTTTTCATCTTTTCTTTTCCGGAGTTCAAATTTCCTCGGCCATTTCGTCGGAACCTCCATCTAAATCACCGCAAGGCTTAATCTTATTCTTTCATCCTTCATTCTATCTAATCATCCTTTTGTTACCGGAGTTCTTCACGGTGGTTCGTTAAGGATTTAATTCTTTCTTCAAGAGTTCAGCAAGATTCTTGTTGGAGGAGTTCAAGTATCTTTTCTTCTCGTGTCTCGAAGTGCAAATAATTCTATGTTTTCTTCTGAAGTGGAGTTTTGCATTTCTCCGTTCTTCTAAGCTATTCAGACATTTGGTTGTGGTATAATTTCACCTCAAGTTTTGAGATGTTTTTGATAAGTCCACAACAAGCTTATTCGTTTGTTGTTGAATATCTCAACAACTCCGTTCTACCCTTCCTCTAAGGATGCTATCGAATTCATTCGTGCTGGAAGTTGTTGTTCTCTCATCCGTTGTTTTCATTATTTTATTTCAATTCTTCCGGAGGCATTGTGTTGTTCATCTCGTCAAGTGTCATTCCATCTTGTGAGGTTCTTGTTCTATTCCTTCCATTTTCAGTCGGAGTGCTGCCCAAAATCTTTCATTCTTATTCATTTTCTATCTTGTCCTAACCGGAGTGGATTCTAAGTCCATCTTATTCCTTCAGCTTTGATTCTCGTCATATTTGCCGTTCCTCTTTCTACCCGAGTGCTCTTGGACTTTGTTCATCTCCTCTCTTACGTTCTTACTTCACCTCTTCCTCTTTCTCTTCCGTCTCGTTCCTAAGATCTCGGGACGGGATCTCTTGTTAGTGGACGAGAGTTGTAACGCCCCAAGATCGATGCGCCAAGTGTTTTCCAGTTATTCACCGTCGTTGCCATGTCATTTGCTTGCGTGTTACATCTTGCCATGTTATCATATGCATTTCATCTACATGTTTTTCAAAACTTGCATCTGGTCTCTTTCTTCGTTGTCCGTTTCGTCATCCGACACTCGCACGCGCCCGTTGCACCCCTCAAATCTCGTTTTGTGAGCCGTGGAACAACGTTCTTGGAATGGGCCGAGAGTTGACGAGTGGCCTTGGTATATCACCGGTAGACCGCCTGTCAAATTTCATTCCATTTGGAGGTCGTTTGATGCCCCAACGGTTAACCGTGTTAACCGCCGGACCCCTTCTCTTTGCAGCCCAGTACCCCTCCACACAGCCCCCCTAGCCCATCTAACCCCCCTCCATGCTCTTCTCCGTTGGATCACGATCGTGTGGGCGAAAACCGCACCTCATTTGGACTCTCCTAGCTCCCTCTATCTATATATAGGCCCTCTCCCCCGAAATTCGCGGGTGAAACCACCCTAACCCTAGCCCCCTTCCTCCTCGTGCCGCCGGACAAATCTTCCCCTGCGCCGGACATGTCCAACCGCCGCCCTCCGGCCAACCCGCTGCTGCCATGTCACCTCTCTGCCTCCGCGTCGCCGCGCAGCCCGCTGAGGCCCAGCCGCGGCCCTCCCGGCCCGGTCGCCCGCCGCTACCAGCCCGCTCCCCTGTGCCTCCCGCGGCTCCTCCACGCCGCCCGGCCGGATCAGCCCCGCCGCCGAGCCGCCGCCGCGCGCCTCCCCTCTGCTGCGCTCCGCCGCCCACCGCCGAGCCGCCGCCGAGCCACCCCGCCTCCTGCACCGGCGTGCCGCCCGGCCTCACTGTCCTGCACCGCGTCGCGCCTCCGCGTCGCCGCGCCACCCTTGCCGGAGGTCGCCGCCTCGTCGGATCCGGCGTTGGGACGAGATCCACCCTCCCCATCATCCAAACGGCGCCCCCATCCCGGATCTCCCTGCCCCGGGTCTTCTCCGTCCACGTTTCCCCGAGGGTATAAATTCTGCCAAGTCCCCGAGTTTTCTAACAGCATGTGTGCATCTTTGACCTGCCATATCTCCATGCTCATAGCTCCGATTTGCATGCATAATATGTCAAAATGTTTATATCAGAGTGCTCTTCATGATGGATTAATTTGCATGCATGTTCCTGTTCATATTGATGCCTTAATCTTCATTGCAAAACTGCTAAGTGATATAAACTACTGTAAACTGCTGCTTGTTAACATCATGTATGCATCTTGTGAGTGGTGTAACTTTGTCCCTGTTGATCCTATGATGATGATCTTGATATGCATATGTTTTTCTCTTCTTGCTCTACATGTTGGTGTGTTTTGAATTCATGTTAGGGTGCATATAGAGATTTTAATCCCTGTTGCAAAAGTGCATGTTGTTGTTAACTGCTGGAAACTGCTGTAACTTGCCTATTTGTCATTTTTATATATTTTTGTGTGATTTTCTTTTGAGCATCATGTCTACATGTTTTAGGAGCATAATTATGCCATCTTTACTGTGGTGCAACTCATATATTTTGATATGCCTTGTGGTGAGTGCAACAAGATCGTGAAGTGGGCTACTTGCTGTTAACTTTCTGTCAAGTCTGTTTCTGTCATATCATGATGCCATGTTTGCTTGATGCTACCAATTAATCCATGCATAATATGGAGATGCTTAGTTAATATGTTTTGATTTACATGTTATGATCTATCATTCCATGCCTTTTGATGCCTCATATAGGTCCTTTAGCATATGTTTTAGTTGCCATGAACATGCCTACATGTTGTTCCGGTTTTCTATGATCTTCGTGATGCCTTGTTGTGAGCTTGTTATTGATTGATCTATGCCTATTGTGGAGATTCTCCAACTACATGTTTTTTAAGTATGCTATGAGTACCTTGTTCACAAGCCATGGTTGTTAATTTTGGATTTCATATGCCTCTGTTCCATGCTTGCAAACATGCTATCATAATGTTACCGTTTTACACTTGCTGAATTGTTTCAACATTCAATCTTGTCATGTTGGTTCCCACTAGTCCATGAGCCATATGTATATGATGTCTTGATGTTATTTGCTCTTTGTTGTGTGTACTTTGATGCCATGCCATTGGTTTCCATGTATAGTTGTTGTAGCATCTTTGTTTTATGCCTCCAACATGCCATCATATTAACTCTGCTCATGTATATGCTCCTATGTTATAAAGTTGCTTTTTTGCATTGATCATATTAGTTTAATCTTGATGCCTATGAACCTGAACCTTAATGATATTTGAAGTATGTTATCTGTGAATGAAGTGCATGACAAATTTATGCTCATATGATTCCTGTAGTATGTTGTTTTGATGGTTGCAAAGTGCCTGGTTGTTGTTTTGGGCAGATTGTTGTTATAACTTGTTTGAAGTGTATGTGTTGCACCGTTGCTCCGTTTTGAGCATGCTCTATATGAAACTTGCTTGATATTGCATGTAGTTTCATCATGTCATGTTGAATACTTGTTTTGAGAGTGTTTGCTTGATGTTTGAATGCATTTTGCACCAATGACATGTTTAACTTGTTTTGCTCATATCTTCTAGGCCGTAGCTCTGAACTAAATGAACTTCATGTGTAACTTGACTAGAATTTCGTGTAGATCATCGTGGTGCATATTAACTTGCTGTTTAACTACTTGAACATAAGGTTTATTCAGATCTGGACCAATTTCGAAATTTTCATATGAGGACTTACTGGATTGGTTATATGTTGTTCCGACCTCATTTGAACTTGCTTTAATGTGTTGTTCTTGTATGCATCATCTCTTGCCATAAGTAGCATCATATAGCCTTGTCATGCATCATACTTGGTTGAGCATCATGTCATGTTTATGTGTTGTGTGTTTACCATGTTGTTTGCTTCTTTCCGGTTGTGCTTCTTCTCAATAGTTCCTGTTTAGTTGCGATTGTGAGGATTCGTTCATCTACGCTTGGTTCATCTTCGTCCGTTCGTCTTCTTTATGGAATCATTCTTCTTCCTAGCAAGATTTCAGGCAAGATGACCGTTACCCTGGATCTCACTACTATCATTGCTATGCTAGTTGTTTCGATGTTATCGCTATGTCACGCTTCCTGCCACTTGTTTATCAAGCCTTCCAAATTGCCATGTCAGCCTCTAACCTTTTTCACCCTTCCTAGCAAACTGTTGTTTGGCTATGTTACCGCTTTTGCTTAGCCCCTCTTATAGCATTGTTAGTTACAGGTGAAGTTGAAGATTGCTCCATGTTGGAACATGATTATGTTGAGATATCACAATATCTCTTATTTAATTAATGCATCTATATACTTGGTAAAGGGTTGAAGGCTCAGCCTTATGCCTGGTGTTTTGTTCCACTCTTTCCGCCTTAGTTTCAGTCATACCGGTGTTATGTTCCTTGATTTTGCGTTCCTTACGCGGTCGGGTTTATGGGAACCCCTTGACAGTTCGCTTTGAATAAAACTCCTCCAGCAAGGCCCAACCTTGGTTTTACATTTTCCTAACAACCTACTAACTTTCCCTTGGGAGTTATAAACCCGAGGGTCATATTTATTTAACCCCCCCCCCCAGGCCAGTGCTTCTCTAAGTGTTGGTCCGAACCGAGTAGACTACGGGGCCACCTCGAGGAAACTTGAGGGTTGGTTTTACTCGTAGGATATCTCATCTGGTGTGCCCTGAGAATGAGATATGTGCAGCTCCTATCGGGATTTGTCGGCACAGTCGGGCGGTCTTGCTGGTCTTGTTTTACCATTGTCGAAATGTCTTGTAACCGGGATTCCGAGTCTAATCGGGTCTTTCCGGGAGAAGGAATATCCTTCGTTGATTGTGAGAGCTTGTGATGGGCTAAGTTGGGACACCCCTGCAGGGTATAAACTTTTGAGAGCCGTGCCCGCGGTTATGTGGCAGATGGGAATTTGTTAATATCTGGTTGTAGAGAACTTAACACTTGACTTAATTAAAACGCATCAACCGCGTGTGTAGCCATGATGGTCTCTTCTCGGCGGAGTCCGGGAAGTGAACACGGTTTGGGTTATGTTTGGACGTAAGTAGTTCAGGATCACTTCTTGATCATTACTAGTTTGCGACCGTTTGCGTAGATTCTCATCTTATTCTTGTATTCGTAAGTTAGCCACCATACCATGCTTAGTCGATGTTGCAACCTCACCCACTTATCCATTCCATACTCATTAAGCTTTGTTAGTCTTGATACCCATGATAATGGGATTGCTGAGTTCTCGTGGCTCACAGATTACTACAACAACAGTTGCAGGTACAGGTAATGCGATGGTCATGATGCGAGAGCGATGTTTGTTTATTTTGGAGTTCTTCTTCTGCTTCTTCTTCGATCAGGGGTTAGGTTCCAGGTCGACAGCCTGGGATAGCAGGGTGGATGTCGTTTGAGCTTCTGTTTGTGTTTCATCTGTAGTCGGATGTTGCTCTTATGTATGATGATGTTGTATTCGTGTGGCATTGTATGCCTCTTGTATGTATCCCCAACTATTATGTAATGGTGCGATGTAATGATATCCACCTTGCAAAAGCGTCTCCAATATGCTCTTCTATCCTTGGTGGGACCTTCGAGTTCCTTTAGGATAGGGTCGCATATTGGGCGTGACAATGGATCACCCTGCTAGAGACCCCTTGACGGAACAAAACCTCTAGATAATCCTCCATTAAATTTCACCATAAAGTTTGCAGAAGTCACACATCTCATGATCATCGCTATCCTCCCAGGGGCAAAGCCGAATTGTGTAAACATATGCTCAAGAAAAATCCACTCGACACGGTCGTATTCCTTCATCATATCCAACTTCACTTTGCTTCCTTGTCTGAATTGCATGCACACATTTATACGCCACAATAACGTTATTCGTGATAAGCCGTCCCGGGACAAAGGCACTTTGCTCTTTCGATATGAGAATAGGAAGAATAGCCTTAAGCCTATTTGCCAGAACCTTCGCCGCAATCTTGTAGAGAACATTACATAAGCTTATAGGTTGGAACTGCAGAAGTAACTCCGGTGAGTTGACTTTCGGCATCATCACAATCACTGTCGCATTGAAGGAATATGGTGCCGCAACTACCTCCAGAAAATCACGCACAACTCGACATACACCCTCTTTTACCATTGACTAGTGTCGTTGGTAAAACATGAGCTTCAACTGTAAAGTTGACAGGGCGACAACTTTAAACATCGGGGTGTTTCTGCTACGAGGTAGCCTTGATAACAATATAACAGTTCCTTCATTAACCACGGGGTTGAGAGCATCTCCAGCAGACCTCGTATAACGTCGACCTGCAAAACGCGTTTGTAGTTCACGAAAAAACGGCTTTGTGGGTCGGCGCGGGCGGCCGCAGAGTCAGACCCCGCAAAAGGGAACTGTATAGAAGGATATTCACGGAATATGCTCTTTTATGGGTCGGCTTTGCGGGGTCTGCTCTTGCACCGCTCCCGACAGTCCGCAAATATTAATACCACACCACAATACAACAATCATCCATATTATAAATAATTATTTAGAAAAAATATCAATACCACACCACAATACAACAGTCATCCATATTACAAATAATTATTCAAATGACCGAAGCAAACTAGATAATTCAATATAAAACTTGTCCCGAATACAATCACACATGAATTAAATGAAAATGAATAGAAAAATGAGTTTTGTTAATGTCTAGCCCTTTGCCAATGGTGCTCAATGAGATTCTCCTGAAGTTGAAAGTGGGTGTTTGCATTTTCAATCTCCTTGTAGGTCTGAAGAAAAGCTCTAATGCGGTTAGGGTCTATGGCTGGTTTCACACGGCTACCCACACTATCGTAGAAGAACTCCAAGTTCATGTCTCTCTCATCTTCGAGAATCATATTGTGAAGAATAACACAGCATGTCATGATGTTTTCCAAGGTCAGCTTGTCCCAAAAATGAGCAGAGGACCACGAACAAATGGCAAACCTTGATTGCAAAACCCCGAATGCTCTTTCAATATCTTTTTGGGCCACCTCTTGCACCCTTGCAAATTCACATTGTTTCCTAGTTGTGGGTTCTTTGATGCTCTTGACAAATGTGCACCAAGGAGGGTATATGCCATCTGCAAGATAGTACCCCTTTATGTATTCATGTCCATTGATATGCAGTTGCAAGCAGGAGCATCACCACTAGCTAGCCTAGCAAACAAATGACACCGTTGCAACATATTGATATCATTGAGAGTACCCGGCATACCAAAAAAGCAATGCCAAATCCATAAATCCTCATATGTTACAACCTCTAGCACAACTGTGGCATCACGAGACTTGACATAATACATTCCCTCCCATGCCTTCTGATAGGTGAGAACCCAATGAACGAGTTCACGCCCGAGGTGGCCCGATCTTCACGTTGTAGGATCGAATCGCGAGGGATAACTAGCTACAAGAAGCCGGGATAACTAGCTTTATACCTACCAAGGTTGGATGCAACCCGTATGTTGGGGATGGCTAACCGAAGCTATAAGAACTCCAACCCACTATCCGAACAGTCGCGAAACCACAAATCGGGACTAATCCACACAAAACGGCCAGAACCATAGAGCACAAACTAGGGAGAACCAGAGGCTCCTTGCGAATCCGAATAAACTCACAAGAGCAAAGGTAGCAAGATCTCTCGGATCTCTCTAGTAGTCTTCCTGCATAAGCTTGTAGCCGAATGGTTTGACAAAAGGTTTGTCAGAGAATGAGGGAGATGGGATTTTATATCAGGGACACCCCCCTTAGCTAGGTGTGAAAATGATTTCAAAAGTAAGAAGGTTTGCATGGCTTCCTTGGGGGAATAAGCAGTCAACTTTGGGAGTTGTTGGAGAGCTCCTCGGAAATTCGCGAAGCCCTGACAGCCTGGAAACCTCCCACGAGAATGACTAGTACTTTTGAGTCACAACTCCAAATGATGTGAGGTTTTTTGCATTGGAAAGATAATTTGATTTAGCTTCTGTTGATGTAACCCTATGGCCCCGTATATCCACCATATGGGTGTGCCACCACGAAACATCAGAGGTAAAAACTGACAACATCAGCTTCACTTGAAACTTGTTTTCTTCAAACTTGTTCCTCCAAACCGGTTGCTTCAAAAGCTCATAGGTTGTTGGATTTCTTCCATGTGATACCTAAGTTCAATCAACAACAACGGGGATGAAAGTGCAGCCATGTGTTCAAGATTGTGGTATGAATTTAAGTTAGCGTTCACCTGGCCATGTGTTTGCTTGATTCGGCTTAGTAATTCTTTCCAACTAAATTGTGCACTTTTCTGAAATGGCATGTATGATGTACCCATGTGCTCATCATCCTCCCTCCATTGATGAAGAGTCGTCCTCAACTCTCTTTGATCTGCAAAAGGTAAGTAGAAGGGAAGTAGATAATATCCATGTAAAGAAATGATGCAATCCTCATTTGTAGCTTTCACCTTTGAATTGTGTTGCATCTGATCATCTACTTGTTTGTCACAACTTAGAGTTTGTTCAAGGATGATTGGTGTCATTTCAATGATCGATATGTCCTCATCATCCCCCCTCTCTTCAAAAGGAGTCGTCCTTGACTCTACCTGGTCATCACACAAAAGAAAGCAGGGCAATACCAAATCATAATGCAAAGGTTTCATGATATAGAGAATTTTAGTTTTCAACTTTTCTATCTTATGGATGATGAAAACATGATGTTTTGTTCGACTTAGGAGTTCCTTCCAGCAAACACTTCCATGGAGTACAAATTTATAACCAACCATGACCATGTCCATGTCAGCCTCCCTCTCTAGGAGAAAAGTTGTCCTCGACTTCATTTGGTCTAGAAGATTATAGCACAAGGACAATACAAAATAACTAGAAAAGAAAATGATGAATAATCATGTGCAACATTCAGTTTTATTGGATCTTTAATAGCCTCTTCAAGATTAACAAAAACATATTGTTGGATGGATGATGTACCAAACATTTTTTTCTCTAATCTTATCGCGCCATTGCTTCAAAAACTCATAAGTGCATACCTCTGGCTTCATCAAAATGGAAGATCCTTTTTGTTTTACCTCATTGAGTACTTGAATGCCTTTCGGAAAAACAATCTTCACACACGCACCTTGTGTAGTGGTACTCCATGTCCTCCATATTTTATCTTGGATCTCAGTCTCCCATCGTTGCAAGAGAGCTGATATGTATGCCTTTTGCACCTGCACATATTGCAAAGAAAGAGAATTTTGTGAAAGGTTAGTTATTGAATGTTCCTCTCTCTTTTCATTCGGTGGATCACTCATCTCTTTCATATTATGAGGAAACACCTCAATCTCACGTTTGATGGACTCACACAACTCACTAATCCTCTCTATTGGGTGATGTGGTATATTATGTTGTGGTTCACTCATCTCTCTAATGTGGTGTGGAATGATCTCAATCTCACATTTTGTGGACTCACACAAGACATTTATCCTCTCTCGCTGAATGTGTGGTATATCTAGGTATAGATCTTTCATTTCCTTAATCTCATGATGATCAATCTGATCCTCACATTTTGTGGACTCACTCACTTCACTTTTATTATCACTCTCATTATATGGAATTTTGGAAAGTGGACTCTCTTCCTCACATTTGGTGGAGCCACTCAACTTGCTTTTCTTATCACTCTCAGATTCCCATTCACCTTGTTCATTGATAAATAGAACTCTCTTGTTTCGACATTCAGAAGAAATGGGACCATGCCCTTTGCACTTCCAACACTCAATGTCTTGGCTTAGAGATGATGGTACAGTCATGGGGTTAGAGGTACTTCCGGTAGCAGAAGGAGCGCGCTTGTCAACATTCTAGGAGCCGGTGATGATGACGATGAAGCTGATGTTCGTCGGGTGGTAGTAGGATGTGAAGTATGCTGAAACCGAGAACCACCATGAGAGGCACTCGACTGCGACTTTTGCCATGGTGTAGTGGTGTGGTTATGGGATATCCGTCCATGACCACTCCGCTGCACCTTCCTCTTTGTGCGCTTTGCTTGCTCCAGAAGATCTTGTAGAGTGTTATAGGGAAACATCTCCACAAAATCAGAAATTTCATTGTTGAGACCATGCAGAAATCTTGCCATCTTTGACTCCTCATCCTCATGAATACGAGCACGAACGAGAAGTAATTCCATCTCTTTATAGTACTCATCCATCATGCGCGTATCTTGGTTGAGGCGCTGCAATTTGTTCCGGAGATCTCTTTGATATTGTAAAGGAACAAACCTTCGCCTCATGGCTTGTTTCATCTCTTCCCAAGTGTCCATGTGGCCACGGCCTAGCAGCAGCTGATCTTCTTGTAGTTGATTCCACCAAGTGAGTGCATAACCAGAAAACACAACACAAGCAAGGTTTACTCTCTTCGGATCAGCAAGGTTATGGATACGAAAAATCTGATCACACTGCTCTTCCCAATCAAAATATGCATCGGGGTCTTCCCTTCCTGTGAACTTGGGGGCGTGCAACTTGATTCTTGCTATGTCATCTCGACCAACTCGGTCACGATGTTCGGCATGATGCCCATCTTCAGCAGCACAACGGTATGGGACACTATCATAATCATCAAAATCATCTCCATGACCACGAGCAACACGCTCATGAAGGTCATAGTAGTGCCCACGAGGACCATGGCCTTGCCCTCGAAGTTGTCCTCCTCGCTGCCCTCCATGAGCAGCAGCCACATGTCCACCATAGCCATTGTTATCATCCTCCAAGGCACCATCAACAGCAGCATGCACGAAATTCTCATCCACAACTTCCTCAAGTGGGTCAATAGGGTGTTCTCGGTGTCGAACCCTATCGCCACCTGCTGGAGGTCACTCGTGAAACATCCTTCCAAGGTTTCAAACCAATTCCTGAAAATCAGCACGTGTGACCGGGCATCTTCTTCCCCATGGTTTTCTCCATGAACACTCAATCTAGATCCTGCCATGTTAGTAAGGCCAAAAGTGGAATAGGATAATTTTGTGGAATCACACAACCTCACCTCTTACTCACCAAAGTTCTTATGAGTTCACATCAGATTGTGCTTCTCCCGGATGTGTTAAAGCGATTGAAAGACATGGATCAAAGAACTAGCTTCGGTTTTTGGTGGAGCTCGGTGGGGTAAACAAAAAGGGGCTTGTGCTGAAATCAAGTTGATGCAAACCAAGAAAATATGGGGATAGATCTGCTGCACCTTTGCACCAAGATTGAAGAACACACAACACCCAAGCTTTTGAAATTTTTCTACCAAGCTGAAACTTTTGGATCTTACACAACACTTTCTTTTTTCTCTCTTGACTTTTTTTGCCACTCTTTTTTTCTCTTTTTTCCCAAAGCACACCAACCAAATCTGAAAGCAATTACAAAGATGAACTTAGTGCAGATCTAAAAGATGAAGAACATACAAGGTATGCAATAACAAGATCTCAGCACCAACAAGGCTTGGATTTATTTTTGGTGGGGCTTTGGACTTCTAGGACAGAAAATATAGCATAAAAACACTCGATCTAAAGGGGTGATAGTAAGATAAACTTGGATAACAGATCCTACGTATCAATGAAGGCTCTGATGCCAGATGATAGGTGAGAACCCGAATAACGAGTTCACGCCCGAGGGTGGCCCGATCTTCACGTCGTAGGATCGAATCGGGAGGGATAACAAGCTGCAAGCAGCCGGGATAACTAGCTTTATACCTGCCAAGGTTGGATGCAACCCATACATTGGGGATGGCTGACCGAAGCTACAAGAACTCCAACCCACTTTCCGAACAATCGCAGAACCACAAACCGGGACTAATCCACACAAAACGGACGGAACCATAGAGCACGAACTAGGGGGAACCAGAGGTTCATTCTCGCGAATCCGAATGAACTCACAAGAGCAAAGGTAGCAAGATCTCTCGAATCTCTCTAGCAGTCTTACTGCATAAGCTTGTAGCTGAATGGTTTGACAAAAGGTTTTTAAGAGGATGGGGGAGATGGGGTCTTATAGCAGGGACAACCCCCGTTAGCTAGGTGTGAAAATGGTTTCAAAAGTAAGCAGGTTTGCATGGCTTCTTTGGGGGAATAAGCAGTCAACTTTGGAAGTTGTTGGAGAGCTCCTCGGAAATTCGCGAAGCCCAGACAGCCTGGAAACCTTCCACGAGAATGACTAGTACTTTTGACTCACAACTCCAAATGATGTGAGGTTTTTTGCATTGGAAAGATAATTTGATTTAGCTTCTGTTGATGTAACCCTATTGCCACGTCTCTCCACCATATGGGTGTGCCACCATGAAACATCAAAGGTAAAAACTGACAGCATCAGCTTCACTTGAAACTTGTTTTCTTCAAACTTGTTCCTCCAAACCGGTTGCTTAAAGAGATCATAGGTTGTTGGATTTCTTACATGTGATACCTAAGTTCAACCAACAACAATGGGAATGAAAGTGCAGCCATGTGTTCAAGATTGTGGTATGAACTTAAGTTAGCGTTCACCTGGCCATGTGTTTGCTTGATTCGGTTTAGTAATTCTTTCCAACTAAATTGTGCACTTTTATGAAATGCCATGTATGATGTACCCATGTGCTCATCATCCTCCCTCCCTTGATGAAGAGTCGTCCTCGACTCTTTTTGATCTGCAAAAGATAAATAGAAGGGAAGTAGATAATATCCATGCAAAGAAATGATGCATTTTTTTAATACAAATTAAATTGTCTCCAACAAGAATTGAAGGGAAATTTGTATCCCAAATTTGATTTGATTGAAGGCCAGAAAACAGAGCACGAGTAATCTTTTCCCATCTAAATATAATTACCACGTTCCCTGATGGAAAAAAAAACACGAAATCCCCGCCCGTGCCCCCAAAATCAGAACCCTCCCGCCCACCGTAACCGCCGAGTACCAACAGCTCGCCGCCGGCGGCCATGGAGCTCGTCGCTCGCCTGCTCCGCCGCCTCCTCTGGCTTCTCCACCGCCGTCGCCGCGGCCTCCCACCGGACGCCCCCCTCGACTTCCTCTGCTTCCTGGCGCGCGAGGCAGCTCGAGTACTCCTCTCAGCCTCCGTCTTCTCCCATCGGGCACCGAGGAGGCCCACGCGGGCATCCCGCCCCCGCCCCCGCGTGCACCCGCCAGGCTCCGCCCGTGTGCTCCGACCCCAGCCGCAGCCGCAGCCGCTGATGACGGCGTGCACTTACTGATCCGCCACGCTCTCGCGAGGTTCCCGGCTCGACGTCGAGTCGTTGCTCCGACCCCTGCGCTGATCGCCCTTCGTCTGGCCCTCGACCGCACGGTGTACGTCATCATTGTTCACGTCCTGGCCATGATGAGGATGCTCGAGATGCGCGATGCCGCCGCCGCTGCGCGTGCTGCTGCCATTGTAGCTCTGACTACTCCGAGTGATGATGCTACCGAGGGCAAGGTTGATTCCGAGGAGGGCGTCCAGGAGGTGCTCGTTTCGAGTGCTGACGAGGCACGAGCTATGATCCGGGGCTGGGATAGCGTCGAGACGTCGACGGTGGTCGTGGATGTGCCGCCGCACCTCCCTCGCAAGGAGGCTCTCATCATCGACAACATCCTTATGGATTCCGGAGCACGGCCATCGCTCTTTCGCCGAGGTCCGATCTTGTCGTTCATCATAGAGTAGATACACTCGCGCTCTTCATTTGCTGAGTATATTCGTAGCTGCATTCATTCATGTTCATGTGTTCGGATAGATAGCAGAAACTAGGAGACAGATGAGGTCAAGTGTGGGCGGCAACTATGTGTTGTTAGCATGTACGTAGTTGGATTTACACCAAATTTTGAGACAGACACCTGCAGCTGCAAAGTAGAGTGACAGATGCAGCAACGGTGTGTTTTGCATAACATTCAGAAATCATTGCCAACAAAAGGAAATCAAAAATAGCTGCAGTGCTTATCCATGTTATGTACCCAGTTACAGTGTTGATGCTTACAAGAGTGGCCGAATCCTCCATTCACCAACATTATTGTCTCAAAGAGACAGAAATGGCACCATCATTGTTAATTGTTAATGCCAGCCAAACCAAACTAAGAAATGAAACAAGAACATGAAACGAACTACAAACAGTTCCATCTCTCTTCATGTCAGCGGCACAACTCTTGCATTGTATCTTCATGCGGGTCCATCCTCTTCAATATATAATGTGCAAAACTAGTCACAAAGCACAAGTAAATGGCGGGTAGACCGTGCAAACATGTTTCAGGATACCGCATCGGATTTCCATCCCTGGCTATACATCCCTACACCAATTAATAATCCCTTAAAGTAAAATCAAGGTGCAATTGGGTGAAATCCTTCCTTTAAGATGCCTTCTAGTAGTTGTATGAAGCAAGTCAACATCCAATTCTTTGTCTTTGTGAAAGCCTCCTTCTACTGGATATTGATACGAGTGATCTATACATAAGAACTCCAATGCAGGGGCATTTTCAACCATGTGCAGAAGGACCTCAACTTCGCCCTTGCATGCTTCAAATCCTGTAATACGCAAGCTCTTCATGTTGTTGAACAGACGCTTTGAAAGCTTCCTGATAGGTTCAGGTTCTTGTACCACGCGCACATAAGCAGCGTTACAGAACTGCAATTTTGAACCAAACATGAAGTGAGAAGGCTTGTGACTAATCTGTTATTCATTTTATCTGTAATCAAATGTCAATGAATAATCTGAGTACGTGACCGAGTTGCGGCAGAGTTTTATCAAATTGCCGTCTTAGTTTGTGAAAGATTTAAACTGAACAGAAACAGTAGCTTAAGAAAAGAAAAAAGGTGGGAAAGGAACGGCAACTCTATCTAACAGTCAATCTCCATGCATTAGTTCCTAGACAGTATGTGCAGCAACACAGATAAAAAGAAATTGTCCAGCACAACTTGGCTGTAACGTTTTTATACACAGACAAATATGTTTCTCAGTTGTAAGCATGACATTTGCATGGTTCAAAAATGAGATGTATGGTGCCCTAGAAAAAGCAATAATGTAGTAATACTAATAAGAAATGTATAGACTATCAGCCAAAAACCCATATGAGTACTTACGTGCAGCTCTAACTTCTCAATGAAAGGAGCAGACCTCAAAAAAGAGACCAGCGACAAGCTGTCGAATTCGTTGACATAGTCCAAGCTCAATTGTAAACTAGTCATCCAAGAAAACTTGCATGGGTAAGACATCAAACAGGGAACCTGAAAGATAGAAAATCAAAGGTCATGCCACAATAATATAATATAATGGGATGATCCACGATATAAAAGATGGTTGAAGAGCAAACCTCTGGTGATTTACAGCCTGCATTGAGGGTAAGATGTTGCACACTTGTAAGAACTTTAGCAAGCACGGTAATAGTGTGCTCAAGAGTGTCTCCAAAATAATATATGTTTGCAAATTTCAGTTCCGATGATTTACCGAGGTCAATAGGCACCGCCACTCCTCTGTATTCGAAAGTCGCAAGGTTCACGGCATGGAATGCTATATTTGTTAATCTGCAGGAAGCAATTTTCAAGTATAGCAGGTGAGGCAGTGGGCTGTTAACCTTTAGTTCACCATTGAAATGGCATCTAACAATACTCAGCCACTCTAGGTTACAGCAGTTTGACAACATATGTTGAATATCCTTCCCACTGACATTCACTATGCTCAGATCAAGCTTCCTTAGGTTAGGGAAACCACTAAAATGCATTGGTGGCTGGAAATCTACAAAGCTAAGATGAAGTTTCTGTAGACGGCATATACTGTCCTCGTCTAAAAGCTCAAATGGGAATTTGTACCGATCAACACAACCTGGGGGTTGACGCTGTTCTCGTGCTAAATCAAAAACTAGTGCCTTTGTCCGTGATGATACAGCAAAACGAAACCAATTATCAAGATGTTCAACCAACATCCGGTTCAACTCAATTTTGATTTCAAGCTCTTCAACCAACTTGCCACGGCACTGTCCCAGGACCCTATTAACAATGTGACTGAACACTAGATTATACACTCTTTTCTCATGATATTTCTTGCCACACATTGTATTTCCATCGAAACTCAGTTTAGGACAAACTGTCCACAAGTATCTCCATTTCCTTGAGACGGCACTGGTTCTTACAGCCTCTTCCAGAGACAACTTTGACAAAACTGTGCATAACACGTCCTGCAGAACAAAAAATATATTGTAGTTGCGCACAGGTAGAAATTAGTAATCTGCAACCAACAGACGGGCTGGAGCACGAGATTTTAGCATAGTACCTCTGGAAGGTCTCCAAGCAGATCAACCGCTGGTTCCTCTGCGCCATGACTGATGTAGTCAGACAAAACTCCACAGATGAGAATGCCACACAGTTTGAATGGATCGTTTGCTGTAATTCCCTCTGCACGGGTTGCTCCGCAAACCAGAATGGTCAGCAATTGAAACCGGCCGCTCGATATCTGCTTTCGACAGAACGCTTCACTCCGTACTATGTGCTCAGACATAGCCCTGAAAGCCAGAATGCTCAGCGGTTCAAACTGACGGCCTGCAATCCTGCTGCTGCTGCTGGTGGCTCCTGGGTGGAGTTGCCTTGGATGGCAATGATTCACCACTGCAGTTCTTCCAGGCATGAAGGTGAGCATGTTCCCCATTCTAGACTGCAAAAACAAGGAGAAGCCCAATTAAAACATATTTTCTCTAACAAATTTTCATAACAAGTCAAGCCCCCTAACCCACCCCCAAAAAAGTTGCTTCCTTTACTGGGGACAGGACAGGGGCGGATCCGGTGTGCACCAAGAATTTCTCGATGGCGCCAATGGATTTTAACTAATCATGGGTGGATGGATGCTCATACCTCAGAAATCAGAGGCCGGAATTGCGGACCGGGCTGAGACAGGCAGGGAGGGGAAACGGCGATGGCGGCGCGTGAAGGGCAGAGGAGGTGGCGGAGGAGGAGAGGTAGGGCACCGGCAGCGGCAGGTCGAGCCGCGGTGGGATGGGCCGGTGGGTCGGACTGAGGAGAGTACGGCGAGCGTCGGCGGGGAGTAAAGAGGCGTACCCCTACCGGCGGCGAGTAAAACAAGGAAGGAAGGTATCCGAGGAAGATGATGGGGATTTCTGGTCCACTTCTTTTGGCCTTTTCGTTCTTTTATTTAGCAGCTTATATTAAGCACAATTCAAAAAGAACTCCAAATTATGAACTAAGCGGGTCCACCACGGAAATCCTTACAAACTTCCGAGTGGCGATTTGCTTAGGTGATCGGCAAGCGGACGGCTAGGGTTAGGGTTTCAACCAGGGGTGGTGGTGAACGAGGAGACTGCGCTTTCTCTTATTGCTAGTTGTTCATGGTGTCGCGGAACAGAGGTGGAGAAACGACATCCTCAGGACTCGTTTGGTAGCCAGGGATCCTCCCGAGATCCCAGCCGAAACCCCGGGTGGCCCGTCCACGGGCCAAGTTAGCGCCAGTTTGATCCATATGCGCATTTGGACGCCCTTCATCTAGGGGTTTCTCGCCCAATCCACGTGTTTTCCATGGGAAAGAATCCACGTCTCAGGACGTGGGGGGTGGGGGGGGGGGGGGGAATCATTGTCTCTCTCGCGATCGCGCGCCTCCACCCATACCGACTCTGACTTCTTTCTTGCGCGACCTTCTTTGCCTCCCTCTAGCTCGTGTCCCACTTCCTCTCGCGGCTTCAGTGACCTTTTCCTTGTCTTCCTTGCACGGATTCAGTGGCGGATCCTCCTCCTGTTTCTTCCAAATTGTGGATCTGTGCCGCGAGCAGCTCATCATCTTTCTTCGCTTGAATGAATCGGGCGGCAGCTCCTCCTCCAGCAGCTTCCCTGCACGAATCTGGTGACAATTGCTTCTTCAACAGCTTCCCTACGTAGATATGGCTGCCACACCAAGCTGCAACACCGATTTCTTATTGCAGATGCAACTTAGTTTTTTAACCAGCTTCCTTGCGCGGATCTATATTTTAACTGCTACAACATACACACCTTTAGCTGCAAGAGCGTGATCTTTCTTTTGGTCGTAGGGATTTCCTCCCCTTTGTTGCTAAATGGGAGCAAAAATCTCCCCCGTCGTTGGTGCGGGTTCCCCATGTGCTCGTGAAAATTCCCCTTAGGGGTATGTGGCCCTGGGTTATCTCCCTTGTGCTACCAAACAAAGCCTCAAGGATGAAAACACCGACGAAGATGGCGACCAACGAGAACTCGAGCAGGAAGATGTCCAAGTCACTTGTTGATGGGAAATATTCGACGGGGAGGGCGTTCTTAGTGTGGCTAGGAGGGTTGGTTCTTACGGAGAAGGAAGTGGACAGGTTTATCTCCGTTGGTCCCATCCCGATCATCGCCAAGGTGATCAAAGTGGGAAAAGTTTTCTCCCCTGGATCGCTCATCTTCATGCTTTCGAAAGGGCCTTGCAAAGAGCACGGGGATTGCATCATGATGGTAGTTCAAGGATACAGGGAGTAATATGTTGGTCATCCGGTTTGGTAGCGACGGTGATTGGAAGCATGCCCTAAATAATAGGTCGTGACAATTTGATTTTAACATGGTGGTGATGAAGGAATGTGATGGTGACACGCGACCATCCAAGATGATTTTTGCATCAAACCACATTTTAAGGTTTGATTAGGTCCAACCACTTTAAGAATCACATTTTAAGAACTATTGATTCTTGTTCTTTCTTAAAATGTGATTTTTAAACTTAAAAAGCTTTAAAAAAAAATAAATTACAAACTAGTGATTTTGTTCTTCCTTCTTCCTCTTTCAATGCGCCCAACCGATGCAATATACCTCAAATGACGACCACATTGTCGGACTGCCTCACGAAGCACCGCTAGTCGGAGGGGTGTGCCCTCTTGCAACATCGCCATCTTGTCGCTTGTGAAGATGCTCCCTTGCATAGTGAGGACGCCATCGACGATGCACAAAAGCAAGTAGATGGATTAACACACAAAAAATTGCAACAAAACAATCATCTTAAAGTGCATTGTCTCTATCTACGACATCAGTTATTCTCCATAAAGCATTCAAAGGAGTCTTGTTGATTAGTGTGTAGCTATAGTACCCACACGTCACAAGCATGAATCATAGCTAAAGTAATATATTAACATTGGTCGATGGGTTGTTGTAGCGCCCAAGATGCGATTCTATCCCAATCACGTGATGAATTCATGATTGGGGCACAATCGCATTTCGAGCGCATAGCAAGGTGGATATCGTTACAACATACCATGTACTGAATAAATGTGAGTACAAGATAAAGGCTTACACTCGCCACAAGCTACAACATCAATACAAACAATACATCAATACATAGCAATCATCATACAGAAGAGCAGGATCCGACCACGGATGAAATCAAACGAAAAAAAGGAACGACATCCACCCTGCTAGCCCAGGCTCCTGACCCAGAACCTATATCCCTTGATCAAAGAAGCAAAAGAAGAACTCCAAACAAGTAAGCCTCGCACTCGCGTCAGATCATCGCATTAACATGCAACTGTTGTTGTAATAATCTGTGAGCCACGAGGGCTCAGCAATCCCATTACCATATGTATCAAGACTAGCAAAGCTTAATGGGTATGGAATGGATGAGCTGTAGCAGCACTAAGCATTGTATGGTGGCTAACTTACGAGTACAAGAATAAGATGAGAAGCTACGCAAACATTCGCAAACTAGTAATGATCAAGATGTGATCCTGAACTACTTACGTTCAAACATAACCCCACCGTGTTCTCTTCTCGACTCACTCGAAAAGAGACAGTCACGGTTACACACGCGGTTGGTGTATTTTAATTCGGATCTAGTGTCAAGTTCTCTACAAACGGATATTAAAAACTCTCATCTGCCACATAACCGCGGGCACGGCTTTCGAAAGATTAAACCCTGCAGGTGTGTCCCAACTTAGCCCACGATAAGCTCACGATCCGCGGAGACAATCCTCCATCACGGGACAACAACCCGATCAAACTCGGGATCTCGGTGCATAAGACATTTCGACAATGGTAAAACAAAACAAGCAAGACCTCCCGACGTGACGACACCCTGATAGTAGTCGCGCGTATCTCGTCTCAGGCCACGACGGATGAGCGAAGCTTACGGTCGCTGAGACCCAAGTTGCCAAGGGGGCGCCTCAAGGTGCTCTATTTTTGGACCAACACTCATGAGGAGCACTGGCCCGGGTTGTTAATTAAGAGTCCTCGGGTGCTAGTCGGTCCTTATGCAAGTTTTAGTTGTTATTAGGCAAATGATAAAACCAATGTTGGGCCTTGCTGGAAGAATTTTATTCAAAGCAAACTGTTAAGGGGGGGCCATAAACCCCGTCCATGTTAGGAACGCAAAATCAAGGAACATAACACCGGTATGACGGAAACTAGGGCGGCAAGAGTGGAATAAAACACCAGGCAAAAGGCCAAGTCTTCCACCCTTTACCAAGTATATATGTGCATTAATTAAATAAGAGATAATGTGATATCCCATGATATCCATGTTCCAACATGGAACAACCCGCAACTGCACCTGCAACTAGCAACGCTATAAGAGGGGCTGAGCAAAGCGGTAACATAGCCAAACAATGGTTTGCTAGGAAGGTGGAAAAGGTTAGAGGTTGTTTTATGGCAATTTAGGAGGCTTGATAAACAAGTGGTAGGTAGCGCGACATAGCGATAACATTGAGACAACTAGCATAGCAAAGATAGTAGTGAGATCCAAGGTGACGGTCTTCTTGCCTCAAATCCCGCTAGGAAGAAGATCAAATCCATGAAGAAGACAAGCGGGCGTAGTCAAACGAATCCTCACATTCGCAACATTACCGAAACTAAGAAGCAACACCGGAAAGAAGCAAACAACATGGTAAATGCACAAACATAAACATGGCATGATGCACAAACAAGTATGGTGCATGTCCGGTTTAAATATGCATGGCATGGCAAAGTGAAAACAAACAACACTACAATTTAAGTGGAGCTCAATATGCAACGAGTTGCATATTGACGAAACACCACATTTAATTATTTAGTTCACTCCCGTTCATGTAGACAACAATATTAAATGTTAATTAACATGGCAAGAGGTGAAGCATGACAAAACTACCTATCTAGGCAATTTAAATGAGGCTGAAAACAACAAACAACAATTCCGGTAAATCCCCACATGTCTTTTAGCAATTTAATGCAAACAACAATTTTTAACATTTTAAATGTTGTTATCATGATGCGGATGGCATATGCAAGTTTTATGAAAATGCTGACACAAGCATGTTATGAAGCATTTGGTCACCGTGGCGGAACTAAAGGGGTGCCACGGATACGACAGTGGAAATGGTGTCACGGTAACATTCCGACGATCCGAAAACTCGTCGAGATGTCGGTGCAAAAGAAAGTGTGGATGTGCAGAACATGCAAACGATGGTGGGGTGATCCCGGATACCGGGTTCCCACAGGTCGACGGCATGGCAAACACGGAGGAATGTGCAATGACAACTCGGACACGGTTCGAACATGAGCATCTCATACAACAGACATTCGTTCTCGGAAGGTCGATAAGGGGTATCCCTTTCAAAGGTCACTCCCACTTTCTCTAGTGGCTACCAATGGCACACTGCATTTGTGACACTTGTCGTAACCTGTAAATTTTGGCGGAATTTCTTCACAAGCATGTGAGGGCTCATGTGTGCTTTTTTGTGCTTTTTTCATAGATCCATTTTTCTAAACGTTTAGCTTGCTTAAAAAAGGTTTTGTCTTTTTTTAGTGACCTGACAATAGCTATGGCCTATGGGATGTTGGTACTTGTGATGGACGCGAGGAAGCTTGGACATGACAATCCCACACGACCATCAACACAAAGCAATTATGTCTATTTGAGGTTTACTGTGTAATTTTGCACCAAAAACAAAAGTGAAGAGAGAAGGTGGGACTCGTCCTACTTGGGGCTATGTTAAGCTGAACTAGATCATGATGGGCACGCGTTGCTGTGCTCGTCTATTTGTACGGTAATATAATAGAAGTTTTCATAAATATATCAATGCATGAAAAATAGAAATTGATTTTAGGAAAAGTTGTCCATATATTTTTCACTTTTACAAAATATAGATCATACAAATGTGATACTACATCATCTAAATGATAGTTTTTGCTTGTTATTTTGTTATGACAGGAAACCATGTATAAAACTGAAGAAGAAAAGTTATTTCTTAGTCGCCCTTCCGTCGATGGAAATATTTGCATATAAGGATGGCAAGAACTAAGTGGTATTTCACATAGGATTAATGCGATAAATTGCAACCTAATTTATAACAATAAAGATTATTATATGGTAAAGGTGTGCAACTAGAAAATTACAACGAAAATGAAAAAGGAGGCTTGGAAAATCTTCACTTTGACTTGTCACTCTTGCTCATTCAAAGCTAACATTGCAGACCCGCTTGAACAAAATCCGTTCTCACAATTTTTACACGACGGATTTGGCTTTGGCTCAAATAATTTGAACTATGGATGGAACTGAAAAGAATAGAAAAAAAACCAAGAGAGTCGCAACAGTGCCAAGATCATGCCAAAGCAAACAGCCTGTGCATGTTAGAGATGGAGCTCACTGTTGATTAGCATGAACGGTTCATCTGCATTGCCACCCACTGCAGTATACAGTGGATAAGAAGATTGGGTACTTAAATAATAAAAATAAAACGTTAAACAAAGGCATGAACAGCTAAGAGCACACAAATAACTGTTGGTAAATAAACAAAGAGACTGATTCCCCATTGCATACAAAGGAAAGTACTGCAAGAATCTCTGTTGCAAAAATAAATTAGTAATATGTTGAGTAATATAGGAGGGTATTAAGTATTGAAGACTACAAAACATGTAGCTTAGGTTTAGTAGCTTCCCAATATAACAAAACACATCAGCTTGTTTTTTTTCCTATGAAGGATCTTTTGCATAGAACATATGAGTACATCTAACTCGTGTGTTATCAAAAGAGGGTACAGTAAAGGAAAACAATACCTGAACAAAAGTATCATGAAGAATAAAAATATAAACAACTAAGAGTTGGCAAACATGCTTTAAAAAAATAAGTTGACAAACATTAGATTGGAATAGACAGACAACAGGGCAGTTGTTCTCAAAATACAACACTTTCACTGTACAAAGCATCTAGAGAAATCTTAATATGAAATGATGAGGAAGTTAATAGAAGATATGTACAAGCAATAAAAACTATAGAGAAAATAGTATTCATCTGAACTTAAAGCATTAGCAAAAGTCATCATTTCATCCCTATATCACCTAAAACAGTTAGTTCACCGTTAAAATGTCCTGACCATTCTGTGCCGCTCATGTTCCTTGGCCCCTAGTCAGAAGCCCAGCATTTGGTACAACATATACAACTCCAAAAGCAATAGAGTCAGAATCCAGCATACACAGCCCATCCCCCCCCCCGCGTCGCCCCTCCTCTGGTGACACGGGGGAACCCCCCGTCGCGCCGTCGAGTCCCCCTCCCCCCCTCCCCCTGCCTCGCCGCCACCCGAGGAGGCCGCCGGCGAAGGCCGCGCGCGCTCCGGGGAAGGTGTCGGCAGGGCGTTTCTGCTGGTTCTCGCGCGTGCTCGAGGAGGGGCGTTGACTCGCGGTGGATCTGAGGGCCGAGCTCGGGTCGGGCGGCGGCGTTTGGCCCGTCGGCACGGAGATGGTGGCCGGCCGGTCGGCGCAGAGGTGGCGTCTCGCAGGTGCTGCTGCTTCCTGGCGCCGCGGTGCCGTGGGCGAGCGCGGCCGGGCACGGATCTGGCGCAGCGACGTGCGGCGCATGTGGCCCTGTGGTGCGGGGGCGGGCTTGGGTGGCGGCTTCGGCCGCGAGGGGCGCGGCAGGACGTCACGAGGACGCCCTGGTGATGCGCAGGTCGGGGGCCCGGGTTGTCGGCGAAGAGCGCCCCAGCTGTGGGTGATGTTGTTTCGCCGTTGGGCAGCTCCGATGGTGGTGGTGGTTGGTGGGCTCGCTGGTGCCGGTGCGGGATGATGTGTGGGTGAGGTGGTGTGGGAGCTTGGGTGAAAACCCTGTCCCGGTCTTGTGCCGTGACCAGTGATGGCGGCGGCTGTGGCCGTCGTTGACCTTCCTGAAGGCATCGCTGTTTTGTTGCCGCTCCCCTCCTGCACGGATCCGGCCATCTCGGCCTCTCCGGGGGAAACCCTTGATCTGTGATCGGACGATGGCGGCGCCTTGGCGTCGTTTTCCCTCTTGGGGGCTTCGTCTTGGGAGCCCGGCATCGGTGGGCGGGACCCGTGGATGGCGGCGGTTGTGGCGACCAGGCTTCTGTGGCAACGATGACGGTGGGAGCGATGTCGACGACGCGGCAATGGTTGCGGTAGTCGGTTCTTCTCCGGCGTGTCCGCGGTTTTGCCTCGGGTTGTTTGTTGATGTGGAGTCGAAGCTATGGTGGCGGGGCCCTGTGGTATATGATGACCGGCTGCAGGTGCCCGTTCGGCGATCTCCCGTGGCGCCAGCCGTGCCTGGTTCTGTTCTTCAGAGTTCTCCGTCAGAGTCGGAGCTGCGCTGTCTGGCCGCAGGTAGCTGAGATTTGGCGCAGATCTTCATGTAGCTTCACGCGTCCGCTTTGGTGTGGGTTGAGTCGACGATCGCCTGCGGCGAAGTCGGAGTCGTTTGCTCAGAGTGTAGGGATGGCGATGACGCCTCTAAGGGAGGAGTGATGACGATGACACTTGCGTGCTATCTCGACGAGACCCTCGTTGAAGTGGTGTGTGTGGGGTATCTTATGTGTGCCGCTCAGCGGTTGTGAGAGTTTTCGCTCGGTTTTCCCTAATTAACCGAGCAACTCTCTTCTGCTTATTTAATCGATGAGGCAAAACTTTTGCCTTCGTTTCGAAAAAAAAGAGAATCTAGCATACACGAGACTCAAGGACACTTTTCCTTCCTACTACCCGCCAATTCAGCTCTGTTAGTTCTGCTCTCTCAAAAAAGTGATCAAATTGGTTCGTAAAAAAGGTGCAATAAAAGGTAGATGTTTGACTGGCTTGATACAATGTTGTATCAGCAAACCAAGTAGTACCTAGCTTGAATTCATCCTCCTAAAGCACATGCATTCAGTTCAAGCTATTTTTTTTTGCGGGAAACATAGAGCTTTATTCAGACATAATTGGCTCCAGCGTGATTAGCCATTAGGCTCGTCACTAGGAAACCGGGGGGAGAGTCCATCCAGCAATCAGTCACTCCCAATGTGCTAGCATGCTTTGCACAGAGGTGCGCTGAATTGTTGGCTTGTCTCAGTACATGATGAATATCAAAGCTAAGGAAAGTTGAGGCTAGCCCTTCAATTTCGAGAAGAATAGGCGCTACGACAGAGCGCGAAAATTGTCGCGAGTTCCAAAGCTGCACCAGCTCTAGTCAATCTACTTCAAGCACCACTCGCGAAGAACCTCGAAGCTTGCCAAAAATGACTCCGTCTCGCAAAGCAAGGGCTTCTGCGATGAGCGGATCGGTGACATGATGGTGCGGCTTGCTCCAGGCAGCAACAAAGGCGGATGAGGTTCGAGCAAGGCCCCCCGCTCCGCTTCTGTTATCAATCAATGAGACGCTAGCGTCTGTGTTTATCTTGAGCCACTCTAGATCGGGTGGTCTCCACCCATAACCAGGTATAATCCTAGTATGTTCTTCGGGAAGCTCCAACAACATTAGGGCTTCTCGGATCCGCTTCAGGAACTGGCCCGGATGCAAGCTCTCTCTGTCATGTGGTATGTTGTTGCGAGAAGTCCATATAGCCCACATAATAGTTCAAGTTATATTAGTACATAACACACCTGCTCATATCAATCAGAAATACACAACAATCATACACTTTTTAAAATACAGAAGCTAAATATCCATGGATACTTTGTGAAAGAATATTGGACCAAGCAAGTAATCTCACACTATAGCACCTTGAGCAACTCCAAGATGTTGGTATTCAAGCATTGTACTCTTGGGCAACAAAATATTAAAGATGAAAGTTGTTCATCACCTTCTAATGTAGCAGTAGCCAACCCAGTGAAACCACGGTCCACCCGGAGCTACAAAACCTGCATTCATTTGGGAGGGATAAAGAAGTGCATCAGTACAAAAAAATCTATAAATCGTTGCAGAACTGGTGGGTAGGAAGGAGAGAACACTGCCTGAAGGGGAAGATGAATTAGTGACATCCGTGTCAAACCATGGCCGCCCAAGGGAGTTTTGCGAAAGTAAGGAGAAGCTAGGCGATGAAGATTATATATAAGCGCGTCGTAAAGGGGGAGCATGAATCGCAAGTGTAAATGACCTTCAGTTACCGGCGACTCGCACATCGATTACCATCAATGACTTGCAGCATTTGTGATTTACTTCTGAAACCGCCGGTGAAAGGAATTGAAACGATAGGGCATGATTCACTGCCCGCACAACCCTATCGTGGTGCTTCAGTCGGACCCGACCTAGGTCGTTGTAGGTGTCAGACAAAGAGGAGGGAGGCGGAATGGCGGCAACGGCGGTGGCAGATCAGGGAGAGGAGGACGGAGGAGTGCGATGCTGGAGGTGGGATCACGGGGAAAGGAGGCCAGGTTTGTGCGTGACCGTGGACTAGCGATTGGGCTGAGAGAACAGGCACAGTTAACCAGAAGGCTTTGTTTCGGCCTTTGGACCAGCAGCCCAAAGGACAGATGGGCCAGTTTCAGGAGAGATGGCTGAACACGGGAGATCAGACGCCCAAAAACGTCTAGATCATGAAAACGGACGGCTGGAAATCCAAAATACTAAGAAGACTCGCTTTAGGCTCGGTTATACTGTCCTTAATACGGACACATTTGTTTGATGATAAGATGTTAAGAGGAACCGTCCATTATTTGTGATAGTAGGAGGGAGTTTATTGCTGCATGTAGTAGCAGAACCGAACAGTGTTATGTCTTATTAGTGGAGGTCACGACACTGCACAAACATGATGAAGGAGGGTTCAACAACTATTTTTTATGATTGGTATGATATGTCATGCAAATTTCCTTGTATACATTTTTGAATTTTGCATGAGAGACACAAATTTTGTAGCCCACGAACTAGCTAGTTTATGAAATTTTCTACTACTAGTGTCTAGATGGACGGACCTCCTATTTATATTTGTACCCTAATCGTAAACAATCTAAAATTATCTATTAAGATACTAAATCCCCTAATTTGGAGCCTTCAAGTGTGTCGGGCGTGTGGGATCATTGGCCCTCATGTAAGGATGTGTGTCATTGGTTGAGGTTCATGTTTTATTATCTATATATCTATATCTATACCAATATAAAAAGACCTAAGGGATAGATCTAATAAATCTCAGCCATCAAACAACGTCAATCCAACGATCCAATGCCGAGCACTCAACATGTTTAACGTGCAATTAATAACATACCAAATATAGACTATCCACGTAATTAACACATAATTGATATCCTATTACATAATATTAACATGTAATTAATTTGTTACCTAATATCAACGTGCATTGCACATACGCATTAGTATTTTTATTATTCACGTACTAATTTTGCACATTTTAATTCATGACATTTATTAAAAATTACGAGCATTTAATAAAATCTTTGGATTTTTTAAATACATGAATAATTTTGAAATTTACGAACATTTTTAAGGTTTAGACCTTTGTAAAAATTTCTGAACTTTATTTCTAATTTATGAATATTTTTTAAAATCCATAAATAGTTAAAAAACCAATAACATTTTTATTTGATGACTTTTTGAAATAGAAAGATAATCGGCTTTTTATAAGATAGAAGCGGAGTGAGCGGAAAACATACTAAGCTAGCAATAGGTTTGTGGGCTGATCTATATGAATGTTGTAACAATAATTTCACCGTTTTGGGCATGGAATAGGAGCTCTGAAGCTGGCCAAACGGGCTGGCCTGCTGTAAGCTTACACTAGATCATTGATGACGCGCGTTGTTGCGCCCGTCAATTTTATCAATTGAATGATAGGAAATTGCACAAAAATATAGCTCACGGTGGCGCGTATTGCCGCGCCCATAATTTTTTTCAATAAAATGATAGGAACTTTCATAAGTATATGGAGACACACAACATGCATGATAAGTTTGTAAAGTTTTTTTTTCAAAATGGCATGCATTCATTAAGAAGAAAATAGTTGTCAGTTAATTAGGGAAAACAGAGCGAAAACCAGGCTGGAGTTAATTATAGAGAACCGGGCAAAAACCATTACAACGCTGAGCGGCACACAAAGATACCCACGCACACCACTCCAAAGAGGGTCTCCTCGAGACAACACACCGGGATAAGTTTGTAAAAGATGATCCATGTATTGGACAGTAATATATAGAAGAGGCGGATTCTAGTCACTGAAAGGAGTGTAGTAGTTTCTAAAGAAGGAACTAAGGAATCGTATAGGGTATTACACTATGAAGTACCATCTGTCCCAATATTCACAATAACATAGCACCAGAGCGACGAAGACAACCATATAGAATACAGATGTTGCAATACTATGTGTATTAATAAAATGAACGTATATGCTACAGAAGCAGTCTCTATAAGTCAAGATCCCAACATTTAGTACTCCCTCTGTAAACTAATATAAGAGCGTTTAGATCACTATTTTACGGAGGGAGTACTACATTACTCTAAGATAGGATAAAATAAAGTCGCAACTCTAATTGATAGGTAAGGCACAATAGGCATCTAGGTAATGCAGGCAGCAATCTGATCTGCACTTATGGGCAAACATTTGTTGACTCTCACCATACAGTTCACTGGACAACACTCAAATTGTAAGCAAAGTTCTCACTTGATACACCAAAGTCATAACTCCTTCCATTACCTCAAATAAACAATAATAGAAAATGTGTTTCTCAAATTGGAAACTTACATAATAGGTATGCCGTGGAGACGAGGGCAAGGCTTCGACCAATGATGCCCCCCGCATTGCCGTGCCCATACTTTTCGACGATAGAATATTCAAGAAGTCTGTAAATGCATGCAAACGAAAGCCAAGCATATAAGCCTCGCTAGTGGTCTATGAACATACTCCAAAACTCATTTGAAAATTAAACCTTGATCTAGAGGAACAGCTAGCATCCACTGATTGGATGAATGCAGAACTTGAAACATGGAGTTGCTAGAAACAAGAACTATGAACCGAAGTGGAGAAACATCATTGCAAGGATGAACCCAAGCCAAGCTGTAGGATGGAAAACTATGCTTTGGTGTCCTACAGTACCTGCATGACAGGTCACATAATTGTCAGCTCTAAGTTCCAAGTGTACAATGCATTATAAGAAGATGAAAGCATGTAACTCTGATCAATGTTCATCGTACTAATTTCCAAATATAAGTAAATGTTTTACTAATTATACATGTATGGAGGTTTTGTTTAGTCCCAATAGATTTCCAAAAGGTGCAACTTCAGCTTCACAAAAATGAAGTTGTATTTTAAATCCATCGAGGCATATACCAACTCTAGAGGATCAAGACATATACGAACTCTAAAAGTAGTTCATATTTACATGAGGTAGGAGGGTTTTACGCAAGTGCCTATGTTTTTGGTTGGCTTGTTCACTTTGATGACATCAGGTCCTTATAAAGATTAAGGTCTGAACCAATTACAATTCAACTAAGAATGGCGTGAGAGAATCTTGTAATATACAATGAAGATTATTAAGATTTCTTTGCCTACTTTAGATGAAAATCATTGTACGCGTAGTGCTTAAAAATAGAGGGGGCATAAATTTCCAAATGAGTGAAACATCAGAGTGTTCATAATCCACGCAAGATTGAGTAGCCAGATTGCATATGTTCAGAAAGGCATACAACCTGTACAGATCGCACCAACATGTGATAAAAATACAGAGGGAAAACATAGAAGGACGAAAGTAAGATAGCTTACTTGAAAAATGGTGAGATCATTTAATCTCCAACAGATCATCTCGCCGCTGATAGCTAGAATCTTGTCCCTTGCTCACAATACAACAATCTGAAATTATCACGGAGGTTGACCGCTAGGAAGAAGAGTTGATTCAACCCAGGAGGTGGAGATGGACCTGGATGTGCGGCGGCATAGCCGAACTACCACCTATTGGTTGAATCGACACCATGTAGTAATATCAGTTTTCGATCTGAGAACTCTAGACGGGAAGGATTAACAGATCAGAGGAGAGTATATGACGCACGAGGAGTAAAGAACGAGCATCAATCGATGTGGTAACTGCCCTGCAATTATTCATCGCCGGCGAGTGGCGTACATTAGTCGCCATTAAGGTCCTGTAGTGATGTTTATTTACCTCCTCGATTCCCGACGACTATTTGATGCTCGCAAGGTGACCCTCTCGCCCGCGTCGCCTCGACTGGATCCCCTCGCGCGCCTCGCCTCAGCTGGATAATCCCCTACCGCGCCTGATCCCCTCGAGCAGGTCTCGCCTCGGGTCCTCCCACCCGTGTGTCGGCTCAATCGAGCACCTGGGCCGGATCCCCTCGAGCAAACAATTTTTTTAACGAGCAGAGCTCTGTCATCCCTTGCTCGGTTAGAGAAATGGGCCTCGTAATAGCTCAATGAAGCCCAATCAACCACATGCCTTGGAAAAAGTCACCAGAGTAACAGCCCATCGGGATAGATGGCCCAGGTCGCGGTAAACTGACACTATAAGGAAGATCTAACGACCAGAAATGATCCAGGCGCGAAATCTAATGGCTAAAATCGTTGATGGCGTGAGAGAGCTCGGTTTAGGTGCAGTTTTACTGTTCTTAATGGCACGATACGACCCGCATGTATAGGCCGTGCCATGATGGCCTGCGTGCTACTCCCTCAGGCCAGACACGACCCCTAACTAATTGGGCCGGCCTGCCGTAAGGTTACATGGCACGATACGACCCGCAGGGGAATGTTTAATGTATAGGGCGTGCCATGACGGCATGCGTGCTACTCTTTCAGGCCAGACACAACCCCTAACTAATCGGGCCGGCTCGTCGACACGCCATGCACGAAGGTCCACGTGCTATTTGGCCCGTTGGGCTATTTATTGGGTCAATTTAACCTACTGGGCTGATAATTATAGGCCATGCATATAAATAAAAAAAAATATAATAGTGCTAGGCAGGCCCGTGTGCTCAGCCTAGCAGTCCAAGCACAGCCCAGAGCGTGCTGCGTTCCTGACACGACATGATTAGCTTGTGCAAGGCCTGTCCCATGACGTGCCGGGCCGGCCTGCCAGGCAGGACTCGATTGGTCAGCTTTGCTCCGAAGAGGCTCAAAGACCACCAACTGACATCGGCCGAAATATATAGACACCATAACACGCACCGAACAACTCCGCTCTTTCCTCATGCCAAAAACCATCTCTAGGGTCATCTTAGCACGATTTATGAATGAAAAACACGACAAGAACATAAATTGAAATCTAGCCAATGTGCACACAAAATCAAAATACTAAAACAACCAACCGCCATCCTACCGAAGAGAAAAGACTTAATCCCACGAATGAAGAACGAGGATACCAAGTGTTTTTTTTTAACACAGAGGCAAGCGCTGATACATACGCGCACACACTCACCCCTATGAATGCACACACGCACACTCTACCTCTATGAACACCTTCTAGAGACTAAGAGGGTGTTTGTTTCAAGAGACTTATTAGTTTAGGGACTTAAATAAGTCCTTATAAGTCCCATCTAAATCAAACAGGAGAGACTTATAGGGACTTAAAATGGGCATTTGGGACTTATGAAATAAGACTCTCAAGGAGGGACTTATAGTTATAATATGGTCTTCTAGTCCATGTTAAGTCCTAGGAACCAAACAGGTAGACTTTTTAGGGACTTGAGACTTATAAGTTGGGACTAGAAAAAGTCGTAGAACTTATGAACCAAACAGGGCCTAAGCCAGCATATCATCATGAGATTTACAACATTATCGTAAGCGTCTCGTCGTAAAAGGAAATAAAAAAAAAGTTGTACAAGTCGGCAACAAGACTTGGCCGACTCCACCCAAAGTTTTTTTTTCCTTTTACCAGACAAGCCCTCCTCCTCCTCCGCTGGTCCTTCCCCTCTCTCGCGTCGGCGCTACTCCTCCTATACTCCGGCGGCGGGCGTTCGGCGGCGACCGGCGACACACAGAAGAAGAAGGAGAAGGATGGGGAAGAGCAAGGGCCGGGCGTCCAGCAGCGGCCTGGCGGCGTCGCTGCTGCCCGACGCGCAGGGCGCCGCCGTCCCTGCCGTCGGATTCGGGGGCTACCACGGCGCCTCCCGCGTCGAGCCCGCCGCCCTGCACCCGCTTCCCTCCGACGACCCCGACGCCCCAGCCCGCCTGCCCCCCGTACGTCCCCTCCCCTCTCCTCTCCTCTCCTCTTGTAAACCCTACCGAGTTCACTGCTCTAGCTAGGCTAGGCTAGGGTTTCGATTGATTCGCTCGCTCTCGAGCTCCACTTAATTAGGGCCTTAATTTTTCTTGTTTGTTTCGCATCATCATGCCGACAGGATGTGGACGCCCAGGTGCTGCAGCACCTCCGGAGGCTCGGCCGCAAAGATCCCACCACCAAGGTCTCCCTCCCTCCTTCCTGCTTCTGCCCCCCTAAATCGTTCATTGTTATCGGAAGCAACCTGCCGACCAAGTTCTGCAAATTGTTCCTCACTTTCTTCAATTCAATTCAATGCAGCTCAAGGCACTATCTACGCTCTCCGTGCTGTTTACACAGCAACCTGCCGACCAAGTCGTGCAAATTGTTCCTCAATGGGTACTTGCTCTCTTCCCCTTGCTTGTGTCACACAGCACATTTTCTTATCATACATGCTCCTCATTCCAGCATTAATTCATTCTAGGACTGATTCATTATATCTTCCTTAGCTCCAATATCTGCAATGATATTATTTCTATCTATGAGAAGAATATGCCAATTGCCAAGCTAGTCTTGTTTCAGCAACACGTAATAATGCTAATTCTTCCACACAGTTCATTCATGTAGTAAAACTTATATAGCTGTAGATTAGCATCAGTATCTTCCTTTGTGATTCGTTTTCTGTTCTTCCTGGTACGCTCACTAAATGGATACAGGGATGAAATGCCACAGTTTCCTGTCAAGTGAGTGTTTGTTTGGTTACAGGATATTGTTTTTTTCAACTTCCGAGTATTTTGCTCCTTTCATGTAGTGATGATACTACATCTATTTCATGTCATGCTTATGCCTCTTCCAGAAAATGTGCTGCGCCTACAGTAATCATTAATCAATCTACCTTCTCCATTTTATTTTATAGGCCTTCGAGTACAAGAGGCTGCTGCTTGACTATAACAGAGAAGTTCGTCGTGCTACCAACGATACCATGTCTAGCCTAGTCACCGCAGTCAAGTATGACCATTTCCTTTCTTTGGAATTCTTGATGATATGCAAGTGCTCTGTGCTCTACTGCTTTTACCTTTCTTTACCGTGACGTGGCTTTTAGTTGGTCCAGTTATTAAAGGCCTCATGCTCTGTTTCCATAAACTTGACACTGTTTTTTGACTAAAGATTTGTTCCTGCATACTCGACACATAAGATTTATCCATCTCCGCTACCTTGTTACTTGTGCTTGAGACTCAAGGGTAGTATTTGGGCCAGCATATATAAAGGATATGATCACTTACTTAAATATGCGTGTGTGTTTGCTCAAAACTGACAAAATATCTGGAAACAGAGCAAATTCTTTCAGTCTCCAATGTTTATGGATGTTTGAACTTACTGTTTCAGGAAGGGCCTAGCTCCGCATCTCAAGTCTCTGATGGGTCCTTGGTGGTTTTCTCAGTTTGACCCTGCTGCTGAGGTTGCACAGGCTGGTCGTCGTTCATTCGAGGTGCTGCATATGATGGATGATCTTTCCTTTATCTGGTTGATGATATTGGCTCTAAGTCATTGTTCCATCTGGATTTTGCATTCATTTTTCAGCTGCAATGCTTTTCTGCAGTAAACTTTAAACCCAGTGGCTTGGAAGAACTAAAAACAAAATTCATGAATGAATTTCGTGTCAATCAACTACCAAATATTCGCCTCTGATGCAATAGCATTAGTTTAAGCCCATATTCAAACTTAGCCTGGGCATGTTTGCTTAGCCAGCTCATATAATTTTCTTATTGGTTGTAACATATCACTTAACACGGTGCCTGTATGGCATGTCCTTAAAATGTTTGGGGAAACTCAGATTTTTTCCAGTAATGCCAAAGCTCAAATATCTAATCATAGCAAACATGCTGGATGTTTAACCTGATTGACATAGATTACTGTTACTGTTAAACTTAATTAGCTAGTCGATGTTGCTTTTGGACCAAACAGGCTTGGTTATTTGTTTAGTTCTATTTGCACTGGAGCAACCCGTTATGTTGGTTTGCTACACTGACCTGTCGAAGCATAAATAAGTGATGCTTTCTCATTCTTGAAATTAAGACCCGCTGTGGCCTGCACATAAAAAATAAGAGTTAGTCACCTTTAAACTAAAGTACTCTTCAGTTAGCTCATGATTTGTTTTGTGCAGGCCACAATTGTCATATTTTTGCATGGAATTTTGTAGGCTCACATATTTAGTGCACCGTGTGCATGAATAGCATAACCTTTGAAGACATGTGGATGCCTCAACAGGGTATTGTGTGCACCTGTACCCATGCTCATATATGACTTTCTAACATTTTTCTACTCTATTTGTAGGCAGCATTCCCACAATCGGACAGAAGGTTGGATGCTTTAATGCTGTGTGTGAAGGAGACGTTTGTGTACCTAAATGAGAACCTGAAATTAACAACACAAGCTTTATCTGACAAGGTTACACCGGCGGATGAATTAGAAGATATGCATCAGCGGGTATGCTTTATGGCCTTAACCCAACGTGCAATCCTGTGATCAGTTATCTTCATGTTTTAAGCTGTTTTTGTTCTGCACGCAACCTGTTTAAATGTTTTTCCAGCTGCAATGGAAATTGATCATTTCTGCAATTTTGTAAACCAGATTGATTAATCTCGCAGCTTTCTTTGGGCAGTAAGGCTATCGTTTATACTGAAGATTTAAGTATTCTGTTTCAGCGTTTTGGAGTTTGGACTTTTGAGGCTCATACTTTAGAACTCTATGGGGTGTGCAACTGTCTTTGATTCATAATGGGAAAACATCAGAGTTGTAGATAGATCTCTGTGTGTTCTTTGTGCTGTGCGAAATGGTGCTTAGATCTGTTGCAGTTGGTTTTGGGGTAGTTGATTGGGTCATCAATTTGTTGCTTTGCTGATGCTCCTGTTATTTTAGCATCAGATGCGCCCTTCATACCGCTGCTTCCTGTTATTACTCTGGATCTGTATGTGCTTAGAAATGCTGCACTACTGTTTGCGCATTCTCCACCTCCATGACCACCACGAGTGGCGTGCAGCAGTGGAAAGGGGGTTACCCAAATACTACCACACTTTCTTTTCCTGCTTGCACGGAGGCATGGAAAAGCTATGCCTTGAGAGCCTGACTGAGCCTCTATTTTCTTATGAAAAGGAGCTTTCATCATGTTTAGCTGCTGGATATAATTATGGTCTTTCACTTATGGTGTTCTATCTTCAAATGCCTACTGTGCTTCTAATACCCGCCACCCACTTTTCTATCTCCTTGTTTTAGGTAATATCATCGTCACTGTTAGCAATGGCAACTCTTATCGACATCTTACTGGGAGTAAAATTACAAAGTAATGGCGGTGAAAGTGCAAATACCGAAAGCAAGAGTCATTTAAAAGTTCGATCTGCCACATTGTCTTCTGCCGAAGCTGCACTTTCTATGCATAAATATTTTATCGATTTTCTGAAGTCAAAAAGTGCTGCTATACGGTCAGCTACATATACTCTGCTTACAAGTTATATCAAGTATGTTCCTCATGTTTTCAACGAAGAAGCCATGAAGATACTGTCTTCCACAATACTTGGCGCCTTCAATGAAAAGGACCCATTGTGTCACTCTGCTATGTGGGACACTATTCTTGTTTTTTCTAGAAAGTTTCCAGAGGCTTGGTCATATTGCAATATTCACAAGGTTGTCCTCAATCGGTTTCGGCACTTCCTACAAAATGGTTGCTATGGGTCTAAACAGGCCTCATACCCTCTAATTGTTCAGTTTTTGGATGTTATACCATCGGAAGTTGCTACAGAGAAATTTGCTATTGAGTTCTTACAAAATCTTTGGGCCGGTAGAAACCAGAGGCAGTTATCAGCTGCTGACAGTTTGGTTTTCTTCATTGCCTTCAAACAGAGCTTTTTGTGGCTTCTTAAGAAAGTACCAAGGTATCCTTTTAAAACTTTCACTGGTTTATTAAGTTTGATTTCATTTGTTTGCAAGTTCTCCTGTTTCTGCATAATTACCTTTCCCTTTTTCATTTCAGAAATTCTGTAGGAGATTCTACAGATAATATTCACAACAGGCTTATAACGAATGTTCTAGTCAAAATTGTCTGGCATGATTACCTTCAATTATCGTTATCCAAAAACCTGGACACAATTCCAGGTCTGTTGTCTGAAGAAGCAACTACTGATGATCACCAGCTATCTCATAAGTCATTGTTGGTGCAGAACGTGCGCCTTCCAATTTACTATTATCAGGACTTGGGGAAATGTATCGTTGAAATACTGGATGAGATTTCAGTTGCAGAAAGTCATTTGTTGGAAGTTGCTTGTGAGTCTCTGTTGAGGGACTATTTGGACATTGTTCACCAAGGGGAGAAGCTATCAAAATTTCAGGATCATGTAGACCAACTTGCTTCTTTCTTTTGTTCTTTGGATCTACTCGTTGTACAGAACGGTAGGACATGGCCGCTGGAAAACTTAGCAAGACCACTGGTTATACATTCTCTGCCAACTATCAAGTCCATGGTAAGCTAAGTCCATCCATCTCTCTTGACTCTTGTGATACAGAATATTTTATGGTACAAAACATATAATCTTCATGGTAATTACTTGCTCTTGATTGAGTAAAGGGCATCTTCCATTGTGTTATATTTTTGTAGAAATGGTGTCTAGCATGCAAATGTTTTCTGTAGATCATAAATCTGGATATATGGGTACTTAGTTGCAGCAATGTGAATTATTGATCTTGTTCAGTTGTAATAGTTTGGCATCGGTTGAGGTCTACGACACACACAGGTACGGGCGCATGGACACATGAAACTGTCCATAGAAGTTTCACACTGCACAAGGATTAGTGCAACATTGTGGCCCACAGCAATGTGCATTCTTGACCTTGTTTAGCTATAACGTTACATATGGAACAAGTAGGCAGTCATGGTCTTGAGTGGCCACCAATGCTTTTGATTGTCCTCCACAGCTTTGAAGTTAATTATTTTTCATAGGTAGAAGTTTGTTACCAGCTTCGTCATATCTGTTTGTTTCCTCAACTTATATCATGCTAATATTGATATATACTGCAGCAAAAATGTTTCATAATTTATGATATATTGTGCTGATATGCAAACTACATACAAATTTACTTAATTCAGGTTTTTTTTTACTTGATGCAGGATTCCCCAAGTCTTGTTAAACTCCTAATAAGTTTGGTTGAAATATTCGGACCTGCCCACCTGTTCTTGAAATATGTTGAGAAAAATGATGATAAATCATATGTTGAGCCTTATCTGAATGTATTCAATTCCGACTTTGTCCCTTGGTGCTTGGATGGGAAGGATATCACCTGCAGCTCAAAGATTGATTTATTGCTTTCTTTAATTCAAGAAGAGTGCTTTTTTGACCAGTGGTGTTCGATCATCAAATATATTATAGCTAAACAAAAGCGATCAGTTGATGATAAAATCTCACACACTAATGACCAATTTGAACTGCTGACACTTATACTTCAAAAAGTCAGAGAAAGAATTGCTGTCGGAAAGCTGAGAAATTTGCAGAGAAGTGGTTCTCTGCCAGAACATTGGCGACATGATCTATTAGATTCTGTTGCAGTTTCTGTCTTCTGTGATCTGCCCACTACAGATTCTCATGTACATTTTCTATGGTATGTGCTTCTAACTTCATTATGTCCATTCTTTTAGTCAAAAGTTATAGTTCATTTTGATTACTCAGCAGCAGAAACTGTTGATAATTTGGTTTACTAGAGTTGCCATGTTGGTGACGTTCCACAAAATATGTGGTTGATGTGGGCTTGACTTGAATTTTATAATATGTCAAATTGTAGTGCTGCACTTGGTGGCTCCAGTCAAGATGATCAAGTTTGTTTTCTTTCTGCTGAGGCTGTTTGCAAAATACGTGAATCCATTTTGAAGTCTTTGGCATCGTTACTCATCACATCAACTTTTGAGTGGACAAGATCTGCACATTTTCTGTTGTTGCCAGCGGAACATGAGCATTTCAAGCTTCTAGGAGAACAGTCCTTGTCCGCAAACTTTGAGATGGCTCAGTTCGCCTTTCAAGTTTTTGAGCGTAGCTTGTTTGCGCTAAGGATACATGAGGAAGATTCGGTTTTCTCTCATATTCTGGCGGCTTTGTTTATCATCGAATGGGAATGCAGCATGGCTTTAACTCTTGGAGAAGAGAATGATTTGGAAGGTCACAAGGAAGAAATTGATGCTGAGACTTCGATGTGCAACAGTTCAGATGTTCATTTGGGTGCTACAGTGCATTTGAAGGCTAACCTTGCAGAACATATACATGCTTTCCGCCAAAGCTTAATTCCATCCTTTTGGAATGACCTTCATTCAGACACTTTGAATAGGCTGGCTAATATTCTAGCACAGTCTGTCAGGCATGCTGTATTTGATACAAGAGACTTAGGTATTGATAGGACAGCAGCCTTATGTTCTGAGTGGGTGGTGGACATGTTGAGACTCATCTGTCTTGACCACATAAAGCTGCAAAGTTTTTATGATATTTTGTTATCCGAGGGAGAAGATTGGCCGCTCTGGGTCAAGCCTTCTTTACAGAATGGCCATGCATCGGTGAAGATCCAATGTGAACTTCTTGCTACAGAAGAAATTGTAAGAATCTGTTTCTTTTTGTTCCCACCCCACCAAAACCAGTGCATGCTTCTATTATTCACACACTAACAAGACGCGATCCAGTTCTTTCTATGACTGTAATAGCATAGCTCTCTCTCTCTCTCTCTCTCTCTCTGATTTGATTTGAATACTGTTAGTTTGAAGAATGACAGGATGAGGCTTGGCTTCATTATCTTTTCCTTTCTTGATTAATTTGCAAAGTGTTAAGAAAATACAAAATGAAGTCCTAAATTTGACCAAAGGAAGTATACATAGTTAAATATTCTGAAGCGGAATATACATTTAAACTTGAAACAGTTTTTTTCATAATTCTTTTGCTTGACAAAATTCTAGGCAAGCTTAAATCGGTTATTTAGTTTAAAAGATCTTGAGTTGCTATGATTGAATACAGTGCAAATAACTAAATGCGCCTAATATGGACAATTTCTTTTGATGCAGGAACTGAAACATCAGCGGTTCGTTGCTTTTGTTGACAAGCTTGTCCTAAACCTTAGCTTTGGTGAAGTGATTCTAGGGATTCCAAGAAATCAGCATTGTACCACATCATCATCGATTGATGTTACTTCACCTGTTTCTTCCTTCTCCAGAGCATGGGTTGCTGCTGAGATGATCTGCACCTGGAAGTGGAAAGGGGGAAGTGCGTTTAGCACATTCTTACCTTCTCTGGTTCAGTACATGAAAACAGAGTCATGTCTTGAGGTCAGCATCATGCCATTTTTGCTTGACACGTTGCTAGAAGGGGCCCTGATGCACGAGAGTAGTAACTGGGCACTGTTCAATGTTTGGCATCTGTCTGACAGTGAGATTGATAAAATTCAAGATCGTTTTCTCCGTGCTCTTGTGGCTTTGTTATTTACTACTTACACAAAGGAATGTATTTGGAGAGAATCCGATGCACTTGTACTTTTTGAAAAGCTACTGGGTAGTCTTTTTGTCAGTTCAACAGTGAATAGAAAATGTTTAAGGACTCTTCCCTTCATCATGAGTACGATCATCAAGCCCTTGACAGAAAAAATGAAGTCGGGTGAAGCTTCTTCGTGCACTGATTTGGTGGGAGAAAGCATATTGAGTTGGCTTAATGAAGCCATCTCTTGTCTGTCATTGAGCACAAGGGAAGTAACACAACAAGGTAGGCTACACTATAATCCTTTCAAATTGTACTAGTGTATATAAATCATATGCTTTTACAGTCAGATAATAAATATATCATCTGTTACTTTGGCAGATATTGAGGATTGGATGCAAGTGGTGTTATCTTGCTTCCCGTTGGAGATAACTGGAGGAACAGCGAAACTGGTAGTTAAGTTTGAACGTGAGATCAGCGATGCAGAAACATCATTACTGCTTACTCTGTTTTCGAGGTACCGGGCTTTCTATGCTAGCGCAGATCCATCATTGTCTTCTAGTGGAACTAGCCTGTCGAAAACTGCTGAACTTTTGGGAGTGAAACTAACAGCGATTATGGTTGGTTATTGCTGTACAAAAATTGGTGAAGATGATTGGTGCTTTGTGTTCCGTATTCTACAAAAGTGGATTGAATCGTCTGTTTTACTTGTTGAAGAAATGACAGATGGCGTGAATGATGCTGTAATACACCGGACATCCGCTGTGGATATTTTGGAGAAGCTTAAACTGATAGCTTGCACTCCAGAGGAGCTAACATTTACTTTTGCTGAATCTGCTCTGGTTACATTGTGTTGCCTCAACCATGTTGACAGTCTCCATGAATCCCAAACTCTGCAGCTTATTAGATCAGGGGAGTATGCAGAGAGTAATGACAAGATGATGGAGAATGTCCTCCGTTTGTTCTTGGCTTCTGGTGTTTCAGAGGCAATTGCGGGATCTTGTAGTGAAGAGGCTTCATCCATCATAGCTTCTGGCCGTGTGGTTTATCTGCATTTTTGGGAACTAGTGGCATCATTCATCATCGATGCTTCACCACAGATTAGAGGATGTGCACTGGAGTCCATGAAACTGTGGGGACTAAGCAAGGATTCAGTCAGTGGGCTATATTCAATTCTTTTCTCCTCAGAGCCAGTATCCCATCTACAGTTTGCAGCTTACTCCCTACTTATGTCTGAGCCCCTCTGTGAAGTTTCACTAGTCAATGGAGGAAACCCTCAGGAGTCTGACATGGATCAACAAAGTACTGAGTCGACGCCAGATTCAGAGAAGGTCCTGTGCCTCAGGGATGAACTCTCATCCTTGATTGAGATGCCTACTTCTGAACTTGCCAAAACAGATCTGATTGCACGAGACAGGGTATAATAATTAATATTATTTTCGTTTCAGCTGTATTATTATTAGTTCAGCTATATATCTCTTGCTTCGTGCATCCATGTGCTAATATTAGGTTTGTTTGTGTTTTGACTCATAGGTTAATGTGTTTGTTGCCTGGGCATTGCTGTTATCGCACCTGCAGCGATTGCCGTTATCATCCAGTAGCAGGGCATTGCTGTTATCATATGTACAAGATAAGATTAGTCCCTGCATATTGGATTGCATTTTCCAGCATATCCCATTAAGGAGTGGGAGTGGCGGTGGAGCTAGCGCCAGCGGGAAGAAGAAAGATGCTGAACTGGTGCCTGAAGCAAAAGCTGCTGCGGAAGGTTCCAAGAATGCCATCGTAACATGCTCACTGCTGCCGTATGTGGAATCCCTTTGGCCTGTTGGAGTTATGGAGATGGCCTCACTGGCAGGGTCATTGTATGGGATGATGATTAGACTGCTGCCTTCTTATGTGCGCACATGGTTTACTGGCTTGAGAGATCGTTCACTGTCATCATCCATCGAGTCCTTGACTAGAGTATGGTGCAGTCCTCCGCTTCTATTAGATGAGTTTTGTCAGGTATGCCATTCAGGCTCTTTTACCTTTTGTCTTATTGTTATTGACCATGAATGAATTACTTTATATTATACTATATAATTGTCGGTCTGTCTGCTGGTTAAACTTTAACTAATAAAGTATATTGATTGCAAAAAGGTGAAGGAGTCTGTTTATGCTGATGAAACATTCTCGGTGAGCGTGAACCGGTCGGCATACGAGATCATTGCTACGTACAAGAAGGAAGAAACAGGGATTGATCTTGTGATACGGCTTCCGAGCTGTTACCCGCTGCGGCATGTGGAGGTTGAATGCACGAGAAGCCTGGGCATCAGCGAGGTCAAGTGCAGGAAATGGCTGCTGTCGCTGACGTCGTTCGTGCGCAACCAGAATGGCGCGGTGGCGGAGGCGATCCGGACGTGGAAGAGCAACTTCGACAAGGAGTTTGAGGGGGTGGAGGAGTGCCCCATCTGCTACAGCATCCTGCACACGAGCAACCACGGGCTCCCGCGGCTGGCGTGCAAGACGTGCAAGCACAAGTTCCACGGCGCCTGCCTCTACAAGTGGTTCTCCACCTCCAACAAGTCCACATGCCCGCTGTGCCAGACCCCCTTCTAGTTTAGTGAGCCTCTAGAAGCAAATCCTTTCATGTTTAGTTCTTGCCTGTTCAAATGATTCATGTTGTGTCGAGTTATACGTCAAGTTTGTTTGTGTTGTTAGCTGGGGATGTATGACAAGTTTTGCGTGAGCAGCCCAACAAAGAGAAGCAAATTTTGGTACGCAGTAGGGTACTAGTCTTTCAGTAGGGAACTTCCAGATTTTGGGAATGTATGACAAATTTTGTGCAAATAGAGGGACATGTTGTAATCAGGAATTATGCGAGATACTTTGAGGATGAAGAAATCAAAGGAGCATCATGTAGTATGTTCAGTTCCACCCCATCTTTTCATGTGTATAAAATCCATGTCTAGTTTATGCATCTGACATCTGCACTAAAATGCTGTGAATGAAAACATTTGTTAGGGTTTATGCAAGCACGAATATCAGATATCTCTTTTCGTTGTCAGCGTTGGCTAGGATCGTAGAGGCCAACTGGAGGTCTTGTCAACTTGGCCGAGGCAGCCAACACAACATAGGCGAGCAGCACTGATGCAATCACCATTGCACATGCCATGGCACGCCAGGTCCAGTGGCAACTTGCTCATATCCAACCAAGAGAAGCCTATCAAATGGAGTATGCCACTTGTTGCTTATCGCCTTCTCATGTTCAGAATGTGCTGTCTAAACTGGAGGTGTCGAAATGCACTCTTCTGTTCTTTGTCTGCTGTAACTTGTGAGGACCCCGCCGCCGAGTCCGGCCGGGGCACGAGGCCGACCCCGACCCGGCGCCACCTTCCCCAAGCCAAGGCCGACCCCCCCCCCCTCCCTCTTAAATAGCCGCCGCCGTCGCCCTTCACCGCCACCTGAGCCGCCAACCCCGCCGTCTCGCGCCGCTGCTCCTGCCGCCTCGCGCCGCTGCTTGCCGCCGCCGCCGCCTGCCGCTAGCCACCAGCCACCACCCGCCGCCGTCGGAACCCGCCGGAGCCCCGCCGAGGTAGAAGCCGCCGCCGTCGTTTTTTTTTTTGAGAAAACCGTTTCGTTTTTTCTAAGAAAACCCTAGTTTGTTTTTTTAGTTAGATCGGTCAGTTTTTCTGGTTTATTTATTTAGCGAGCATCCGCTTGTCCGTTCATTTTAACGAACGCTGTTCACTCGTTAGCCGCAGACAGCGAACGTTCGTTTGTTAGCCTGTTCATTAGTTTTCTTTTTCCAGGGTTTTTCCGCGATTATTTTCGATCGCGATTTCAGCCCGAATTTTAGATTTAGTTTACCTTTTCGCTTGTTTATCGAAATCAGGCGATTCAAGCGCCTAGAGTTTCGTCTCGAAGTCCTCTTTCTGTTTAGCCAACTTAAACAAGATTTTATTACTGTAAAATTTGACTTAAGTCCAGATTAGTAATCGGATCTTGTTTCTTTCGCAGTTTGAGTTTCGTTGCTTCGTTTGATTTGATTCTTTTTGCAAAGCGGAGTTCTTAAGTTGAACTTTCCGGTTAGATCTCTTATTTGAGTTTTACCCGTGCTTTAGATTGATTGCTTATTGTATGCTTGTTTGTTTGCGATAGAGTACCGAGAGTGCGAAGCGTGCTACTACGAGTCTCTAGGTTTCGCGGATCATCAGCAAGGCAAGTAACACTTTGATCATACCTCTTTACTACCCAGTTTTATTGCATTAGATCTATCCATCAAACATTGCATGATTAGGATCTGATTAATACGTGGGTTTTGGGAAGTAGATGAGGTAGTACCTATTCACCTGTTTATTATCAAACCTTTGGGAGTTACTTCTACGTACTGCTTATATTGCTATGCTATGCTAGTAGACGTGGATTGGACGAGTGTATCCATGACAGCTGTGAGTATTGATAATTTTTGGTTAACTTAAGGTGGCAACTTAAATACACATCTGGGTGGATTGAGGCACCTGGGGAACCCAGTGTTGCCTGTTTTTTTGGAAATCCCGGGGTTACCGTGTGATTCTCCTATGGACCGCCACCCAGGCTCAAAGGGATCATAAGATTATTCATGCTAGAAACTTCCGTGTGCAGCCACAAGCTATTATGGGCTCTAGCATAGTTGATTAAGTTGTGTGAACTCTTACAGTGGTAGACTAGCAGATGTAGGGGAAAGTAGGTGTAACTGTCTACCCATCGTAAGGTGCTAACGCTTCTGAAAGACCGTGTCTCGATCATCCGTTTCTCAAACACCATGTCGTGCGAGAATTCCAACGGAGCCGATCGAGTCTTGTGGGGAAAAGTGCGCAAACCTCTGCAGAGTGTACAAACTAATCATGGTTAGCCGTGTCCCCGGTTATGGACGTCTTGAGTATCTGGTTCTTGGATTATCATATTGATCTCATCATGTTACTTAAATAAATTGATTGGGTTTAATGATGATGCTTAATTAGGATTGAGTTGGGTGAACCTTCTCAATGTTTAACAACCACCATGATAGTTAAATAAAATTATTCCTTTGTTGTAGGGAAAAATCGGCTTTATGCAAAATTGTAACCATAGAGCTTTACACCAGCCATATTGCATGTAGTGATAACAATTATCAGTTCATTATTTCTCTATGTGTTACATTGCCAGCATATTCCATGTGCTGACCCGTTTCCGGGCTGCAACGTTCATGTTGCAGACTTTTCAGACGATGAGTAAGGTGCCTTAGGTCGTGATCTTTCACTCAGCTATGCCGTTGGAGTTGATGGACTCACTTTATCTTCCAAGCCTTCCGTTGTTATCGTTATTAGATGGCCTTAAGCCATATTATTGTAATAAGTTCTCTTTTGAGACATTCGATGTAATAAGTGTGTGATTGCTACTCTGTTATAAATCCTTCAGGTACTGTGCATGTCAGCATTACCGATCCAGGGATGACACTGATGCACAGAGATCAGACTGTTTGAGGTCTGGTCGCTACATACTTTGAAGCACAAGTGTGGTAAAAGGATAGTAACATTGTCCCTTCTCTCTTTTTCTCTCATTTTTTTATTTTGGTGGGCTTCTTTGGCCTTTTTTTATGGGCTTCTTTGGCCTCTTTTATTTTTATAAAGTCCGAAGTCTCATCCCAACTTGTGGGGGAATCATAGTCTTCATCATCCTTTCCTCACTTGGGACAATGCTCTAATAATGAAGATCATCACACTTTTATTGATTTACAACTCAATACTTAGAACAAAATATGACTCTATGTGAATACCTCCGGCGGTGTACCGGGATATGCAATGAATCAAGACTGACATGTATGAAAAATTATGAAGGTGGCCTTGCCACAAATACGATGCCAACTACATGATCATGCAAAGAGCAATATGCCAATGGAGCGTGTCATAATAAATGGAATGGTGGAAAGTCGCATGGCAATATATCTCGGAATGACTATGGAAATACCATAATAGGTAGGTATGGTGGCTGTTTTAAGGAAGGTAAATAATGGGTTCATAATACCAGCGAAAGTTGCGCGGCTCTAGCAAAGTGGAAGGGTAAGTGTGCGTATATCCATGGACTCACATTAGTCATAAAGAACTCATATACTTATTGCAAAAATTTATTAGTCCTCGAAGCAAAGTACTACTACGCATGCCCCTAGAGGAATAGATTGGTAGGAAAAGACCATCGCTCGTCCCCAACTACCACTCATAAGGAAAGCACTCAAAGAGCACCCCATGCAACAAATTTGTCACACAACTTTTACCATACGTGCATGCTATGGGACTTGCCAACTTCACCACAAGTATTTCTCAATTTCATAATTACCCAACTAGCATGACTCTAACATTATTACCTTTATATCTCAAAACAATTATCAGGCATCAAATTGATCATAGTTTTTAATGCACTTTCTATGATAGTTTTTATTATACCCAACTTGGATGCTCATCATTCTAGGACCAATTTTATAACCATCGCAAATACCATGCTGTTCTAAAAGACTCTCAAAATAATATAAGTGAATCATGAGAGATCAACAATTTCTTCAAAATAAAGCCATCGCTGTGCTCTAGAAAATATAAGTGAAGCACACAGAGCAAAACTATCTAGCTCAAAAGATAGAAGTGAAGCACATAGAGTATTCTAATAAATTCTAAATCATGTGGGTCTCTCCCAAAAGGTGTGTACAACAAGGATGATTGTGGTAAACTAAAAAGCAAATACTCATATCATACAAGACGCTCCAAGCAAAACACATATCATGTCGTAAATAAAAATATAGCTCCAAATAAAGTTACCAATAGACGAAGACGAAAGAGGGGATGCCTTCCGAGGCATCCCCAAGCTTAGGATTTTGGTTGTCCTTGAATATATTGGGGTGCCATGGGCATCCCCAAGCTTAGGCTTTTGCCACTCCTTATTCCATAGTCCATCAAATCTTTACCCAAAACTTGAAAACTTCACAACACAGAACTCAACAGGAAATCTCATAAGCTCTGTTAGTGCAAGTAAGAAAAACCACCACATAAGGTATTGTAATGAACTCATTATTTATTTATATTGGTGTTAAACCTAATGTATTCAAAATTCTCTATGGTTCATACCCCCCGATACTAGCCATAGATGCATCAAAATAAGCAAACAACACACGAAAAACAGAATCTGTCAAAAACAGAACAGACTGTAGCAATCTGTAACTCTCGAATACTTCTGGAACCTTAAAAATCCTACCAAAATAGGAAGTCCTAGGTAATTTTTCTATTGATCTACAGAAAGAAGAATCAACGCAAAAGCACGTTTCTGTGATTTATTGAATTTTTTCTCGTGCACGCAAAGTTTCTGTTTTTCAGCAGAATCAAATTAACTTTCACCCAAGGTTATCCTATAGGTTCTACTTGGCACAAACACTAACTAAAATATAAAAACACATCTAAACAGAAGCTAGATGAGATATTTATTAGTAAACAGAAACGAAAAGCAAGGAACAAAAAATAAAAGCGAGAATAGATCTATTGGGTTGCCTCCCAACAAGCGCTATCATTTAACGCCCCTAGCTAGGCATAAAAGCGAGAATAGATCTAAGTATTGCCATCTTTGGCATTCAATTCATAAGTGGCTCGCATAATATATTCATAAGGTAATTTAATTTTCTTTCTAGGAAAGTGTTCCATGCCTTTCCTTAACGAAAACTGGAATCTAATATTTCCTTCCTTCATATCAATAATTGCACCAATCGTTCTAAGGAAAGGCCTACCAAGAATAATAGGACACAAAAGATTGCAATCAATATCAAGAACGATAAAAATCTACGGGCACATAATTCCTATTTGCAACAATAAGAACATCATTAATTTTTCCCATAGGTTTCTTAATGGTGGAATCCGCAAGGTGCAAATTTAAAGAGCAATCATCAAATTCATGGAAACCTAGCACATCACATAAAGTTTTCGGAATCGTGGAAACACTAGCACCCAAATCACACAAAGCATAGCATTCATGATCTTTTATTTTAATTTTTATTGTAGGTTCCCACTTATCATAAAGTTTTCTGGGGATAGAAACTTCCAAATTAAGTTTTTCCTCATAAGATTGCATCAAGGCATCAACGATATTTTAGTAAAAGCTTTATTTTCGCTATAAGCATGAGGAGATTCAACACGGATTGCAACAAGGAAATACAATCTATTAAAGAGCAATTATCATAATTAAATTCCTTGAAATACAAAGTAGTGGGTTCATTGCTATGTAAAGTTTTGATCTCTCCAATCCCACTTTTACCAATTTTAGCATCAAGATCAAAATACTCCAAATCATCGGAACACTTTTTAACTAAAGTTGATTCACTTCCAGTCCCATCATTATCAAGATTCACATTGCAAAACAAAGATTTAATAGGGGACACATCAATAACTTTTAGATCTTCATCATTATTTTCATGAAAACTAGAAGAACACGCTCTAACAAAGCAATCTTTCTTAGCACGCAACCTAGCGGTTCTTTCTTTGCACTCATCAATGGAAATTCTCATACCTTTGAGAGACTCATTGATATCATGCTTAGGATGAATAGATCCAAGTTTCAAAGAATCAACATCAAGAGAAAGTCTATCAACGTTCCTAGCCAATTCATCAACTTTAAGCAATTTTTCTTCAAGCAAAGCATTGAAATTCTTTTGAGAATTCATAAATTCTTTAACACTATTCTCAAAATCAGAGGGCATATTACTAAAATTTCCATAGGAGTTGTTGTAGGAATTACCATAATTATTAGAGGAATTACTAGGGAATGACCTAGGATTAAAGTTTCCTCTATACGCGTTATTACCAAAATTATTCCTACCAACAAAATTCACAACCATAGATTCATTATTATTCTCAATCAAAGTAGACAAAGGCATATCATTAGGATCAATAGTGGCACTCTTAGAAGCAAACAATTTCATAAGTTCATCCATCTTTCCACTCAAAACATTAATTTCTTCTATAGCATGAACTTTTTTACTAGTAGATCTTTCGGTGTGCCATTGAGAATAATTAACCATAATATTATCAAGGAGTTTTGTAGCTTCTCCTAAAGTGATTTCCATAAAAGTGCCTCCCCCGGCTGAATCTAAAATATTTCTAGAAGCAAAACTCAATCCGGCATAAAAGTTTTGTATGATCATCCATAAATTCAAACCATGAGTAGGGCAATTGCGAATCATCAATTTCATTCTTTCCCAAGATTGGGCAACATGCTCATGATCAAGTTGTTTAAAATTCATAATATCGTTTCTAAGAGAGATGATCTTACCGGGAGGAAAATATTTAGAGATAAAAGCATCATTGCACTTATTCCAAGAATCAATACTATTTTTAGGCAAAGATGAAAACCAAGTTTTAGCACGACCTCTAAATGAAAATGGAAATAACTTCAATTTAACAATATCATTATCCGTATCTTTCTTCTTTTGCATATCACGCAAATCAACAAAATTGTTTAGATGAGTAGCGACATCTTCACTAGGAAGGCCGGAGAATTGATCTTTCATAACAAGATTCAACAAAGCAGCATTGATTTCACAAGTTTCAATATCATTGAGAGGAGCAATCGGAGTGCTAAGGAAATCATTATTATTGGTATTGGAAAAGTCACACAATTTAGTATTATCTTGCGCCATCGTGACAAGCACACAAAAAGGCAAGCAAAAGAGAGAGGAGAATGGGAAAGAGAGGGCGAATAAAACAGCAAGGGTGAAGTGGGGGAGAGGAAAACGAGAGGCAAATGGCAAATAATGTAATGCGAGGGAGATGAGTTTGTGATGGATACTTGGTATGTCTTGACTTGAGCGAAGACCTCCCCGGCAACGGCCCCAGAAATCCTTCTTGCTACCTCGCAACCAACGGCGCCAGAACCTCGCAATCAACGCGATAAAGGGGTTGTCAATCCCTTCACGGTAACTTGCGAAAGTGAGATCTGATAGAGATAATATGATAAGATAAATATTTTTGGTATTTTTATGATATAGATTGGAAAGTAAAATATGCAAAATAAAAGTAGATGGAAAACTTATATGATAAAAGATAGACTCGGGGGCCATAGGTTTCACTAGTGGCTTCTCTCAAGATAGCATAATTATTACGGTGGGTGAGCAAATTACTGTCGAGCAATTGCTAGAAAAGTGCATAGTTATGAGAATATCTAGGCATGATCATGTATATAGGCATCACGTCCGTAACAAATAGATCGACTCCTGCCTGCATCTACTACTATTACTCCACAAATCGACCGACTCCTGCCTGCATCGAGAGTATTAAGTTCATAAGAACAGAGTAACACATTAAGCAAGATGACATGATGTAGAGGGATAAACTCATGCAATATGATATAAACCCCATCTTTTTATCCTCGATGGCAACAATAAAATACGTGCCTTGCTGCCCCTGGTGTCACTGGGAAAGGACACCGCAAGATTGAACCCAAAGCTAAGCACTTCTCCCATGGCAAGAAAGATCAATCTAGTAGGCCAAACCAAACTGATAATTCGAAGAGACTTGCAAAGATAACCAATCATACATAAAAGAATTAATAGGAGATTCAAATATTTCTCATAGATAAACTTGATCATAAACCCACAATTCATCGGATCTCGACAAACACACCGCAAAAAAGAGTTACATCGAATAGATCTCCAAGAAGAGGAAGGAGAACTTTGCATTGAGATTCAAAGAGAGAGAAGAAAGCCATCTAGCTAATAACTATGGACCCGAAGGTCTGTGGTAAACTACTCAAAACTCATCGGAGATGCCTTGGTGGTGATGGAGAGGCCCTCCATGGTCGATTCCCCCTCCGGCGGAGCGCCGGCGAAGGCTCAAAGATGGGATCTCGCGGATACAAAAGGTTGCAGCGGTGGAAATAGTTTTTCGTGGTGCTCCTAGATGTTTTCGGGGTACGTAGATATATATAGGCGAAGGAAGTCGGTCAGGGGAGCCACGAGGGGCCCACGAGGCGGGGGGCGCGCCCACCCTTACTGGGCCCGCCGGCCACCCTCGTGGCTGCCTCGGCTGCTTCTTGACATCCACTCCAAGTCTCCTGGACTGCGTTTGTTCCAAAAAGATCGCCCCGAAGGTTTTATTCCGTTTGGACTCTGTTTGATATTCCTTTCCTTTGATATACTGAAATACGCAAAAAAAAACAGCAATTCGGGTTGGGCTTCCGGTTAGTAGGTTAGTCCCAAAAATGATAAGTAAAGCCCATAAACATCCAAAACAGGTAATATAATAGCATGGAACAATCAAAAATTATAGATACATTGAAGACGTATCACCCACCCACCACCCACTTCATAGCCACTGTCGAGGACTTAACCTACATGCTCGATTACGGCTCTGAAGACATCGACGATATGGACGACGATGCCGGAGAGGAGCAGACACAAAAACCACCGCCTATAGGGCGCTGGACAACCACCTCCTCGTATGATGTATACATGTTGGATACACCCAAAGAGAACAATGGTGATAATAAAAAGGATCCAATCGAGGATACGCCTCCTGAGAAACAGCCGTATAGTTGCTACCATTGTCTTTCAGCTTGGTTTTCTCTTAGATACTGCGATAATAAAGAGAACAACATGTTGAAAACGGGTGCTTCACCTAGCGGTGCATCTAGGACATATGCTCTTTTGGCAGCTATGATGATCCTCAAGTTCCGGACCCAGTCCGTATAGTTGCTACCATTGTCTTTCAGCTTGGTTTTCTCTAGGAACGCGTTGAAGTTGAGGGCAACATTGGCGTGGGCCATTTGATCTACAAGACATATTGCAAAAGTTATAGACTAAGTTCATGATAATTAAGTTCATCTAATCAAATTATTTAATGAACTCCCACTCAGATAGACATCCCTCTAGTCATATAAGTGATACATGATCCGAGTCAACTAGGCCGTGTCCGATCATCACGTGAGACGGACTAGTCATCATCGGTGAATATCTTCATATTGATCGTATCTTCTATATGACTCATGTTTGACCTTTCGGTCTCTTGTGTTCCGAGGCCATGTCTGTACATGCTAGGCTCGTCAAGTCAACCTAAGTGTTTTGCATGTGTAAATCTAGCTTACACCCGTTGTATGTGAACGTTAGAATCTATCACACCCGATCATCACGTGGTGCTTCGAAACAACGAACTTTCACAACGGCGCATAGTTAGGGAGAACACTTTCTTGAAATTATTATGAGGGATCATCTTATTTATGTTACCGTCATTCTAAGAAAATAAGATGCAAAAATATGATAAACATCACATGCAATCAAACAGTGACATGATATGGCCAATATCATTTTGCTCCTTTTGATATCTATCTGCGGGGCGCCATGATCATCATCGTCACCGGCATGACACCATGATCTCCATCATCGTGTCTCCATGAAGTTGTCTCGCCAACTATTACTTCTACTACTATGGCTAACGGTTTTAGCAATAAAGTAAAGTAATTAAATGGCGTTATTCAATGACACGCAGGTCATACAATAAATAAAGACAACTCCTATGGCTCCTGCCGGTTGTCATACTCATCGACATGCAAGTCGTGATTCCTATTACAAGAACATGATCAATCTCATACATCACATATATTTCATTCATCACATCCTTTTTGTCCATATCACATCACACGGCATATGCTGCAAAAACAAGTTAGACGTCCTCTACTTGTTGTTGCAAGTTTTTACGTGGCTGCTATAGGTTTGTAGCAAGAACGTTTCTTACCTACGCCAAAAACCACAACGTGATATGCCAATTGCTATTTACCCTTCATAAGGACCCTTTTCATCGAATCCGATCCGACTAAAGTGGGAGAGATAGACACCCGCTAGCCACCTTATGCAACTAGTGCATGTCAGTCGGTGGAACCTGTCTCACGTAAGCATACGTGTAAGGTTGGTCCGGGTCGCTTCATCCCACGATGCCACCGAAACAAGATAATACTAGTAGTGGAAAGTAAATTGATAAAATCGACGCCCACAACAAACTTGTGTTCTACTCGTGCATAGAAACTACACATAGACCTAGCTCATGATGCCACTGTTGGGAATCGTTGCAGAAATTAAAAACATTCTACGCATCACCAAGATCAATCTATGGAGTAACTAGCAACGAGAGAGAGGGGAGTGCATCTTCATACCCTTGAAGATCGCAAGATGGAAGCGTTGCAAGAACGCGGATGAAGGAGTCGTACTCGAAGCGATTCAGATCGCGGTGGATTCCGATCTTAGCGCCAAACAACGACAACTCCACGTTCAACACACGTGCAACCCGATGACGTCTCCCGCGGCTTGATCCAGCAAGGAGGAGGGAGAGGTTGAGGAAGATGGCTCCAACAGCAGCACGACGGCGTGGTGGTGATGGAGTGGCAGTTCTCTGGCAGGGCTTCGCCAAGCTCGCGTGGAGGAGGAGAGGTGTTGGGGAGGGGAGGGGCTGTGCCTTGGATGTGGTGCTGCAGCCCTCCCCTCACCCCTCTATTTATAGGGAGAAGGGGGAAGGGGGCCGGCCCCTCTAGATGAGATCTAGAGTGGGGCAGCGGCCAAGGGGGAGGGGGCTTCCCCCAAGCAAGGGGGGCGCCCCCCTTAGGGTCCCCCCCCCAACCCTAGGCGCATGGGCCCTAGGGGAGTGGCGCCCAACCCACTTAGCGACTGGTTCCCTTCCACCTACAGCCCGTAAGGCCCTGCGGAACAGGTGGCCCCTCCCGGTGGACCCCCGGAACCCCTCCGGTGGTCCCGGTACAATACCGGTATACCCCCAAATATTTCCGATGATCATATGATGACTTCCCATATATAAATATTCACCTCCGGACCATTCCGGAACTCCTCGTGACGTCCGGGATCTCATCTGGAACTCCAAACAACATTTGGTAATCACATACAAATCTTCCTTATAACCCTAGCGTCATCGAACCTTAAGTGTGTAGACCCTACGGGTTCGGGAATCACGCAGACATGACCGAGACAGCTCTCCGACCAATAACCAACAGCGGGATCTGGATACCCATGTTAGCTCCCACATGTTCCATGATGATCTCATCGGATGAACCACGGTGTCGAGGATTCAAGTAATCCCGTATACAATTCCCTTTGTCAATTGGTACGTTACTTGCCCGAGATTCGATCGTCGGTATCCCAATACCTCGTTCAATCTCGTTACCGGCAAGTCACTTTACTCGTTCCGTAATGCATGATCCCGTGACTAACCACTTAGTCACATTGAGCTCATTATGATGATGCATTACCGAGTGGGCCCAGAGATACCTCTCCGTCATACGGAGTGACAAATCCCAGTCTCGATTCGTGCCAACCCAACAGATACTTTCGGAGATACCTGCAGTGCACCTTTATAGTCACCCAGTTACGTTGTGACGTTTGGTACACCCAAAGCACTCCTATGGTACCCGGGAGTTACACAATCTCATGGTCTAAGGAACTGATACTTGACATTAGAAAAGCTTTAGCAAACGAACTGCACGATCTTGTGCTATGCTTAGGATTTGGTCTTGTCCATCACATCATTCTCCTAATGATGTGATCCCGTTATCAATGACATCCAATGTCCATAGTCAGGAAACCATGACCAGCTGTCGATCAACGAGCTAGTCAACTAGAGGCTCACTAGGGACATGTTGTGGTCTATGTATTCACACATGTATCACGGTTTCTGGTCAATACAATTACAGCATGAATAGTAGACAATTATCATGAACAAGGAAATATAAGAATAATCATTTTATTATTGCTTCTAGGGCATATTTCCAACAACCGAAATGCCATACACATAGCATACTTGGGATAGAAGTCGTTGCATTTTTTGCTTTGTAGGTTGTGCACAAGTCTCGTATCCGCCTATTGAGCAATCGTGCTAGCGTCTCTCTTGTGTTGTGCAACAAGAGCATTTTCCTTGGATTCCATATTTTGAGCTCATTCCTTGGTTGCACGACCCCATTTATCTATCTGTGCATGTGTTTCCGTGTGCCACACTATTGGTCTACTTGTTGCATTTGCAAACTTGTGAATCTTTTTCAACATTATTGAATCTTGCTAACATTTGCATAAATTTTCTGCCACCATCCTCACCAAGCTACTCCAAAAGCTTTATTTGTAGGTGTGAGAATTGACAAGATCCGGTACCAATTGTGCTATTTCCTTGCTACATTATTGAGTGATCATTGATCCATGGACCTACCTACGTCTCAAAGGACACCACATGGACCAATGACTAGAGCTCGAGCAAGGGCTATAGAAGATAAGGTGAACTCGCTCCTCTCCGAACTTACACATTCTTCAAGTGAAACATGGCTCCTACGTCAAACGGAGACCCTATGTGTGATCAGGTACCTAGAGGAAAGCCAGGGAGCAACTACACCCAATGGACAAGATGGCAAGGACACCAAGTACAAGGACCAAATGGAAGAGCTGCAAGGAACCTACAGCCTCCGGACGACCGGACCACGCCGGATGTCCGACGCCTGGAACACCAGCCGGCCAAGAACCCAGCCAACAAGTGCTACAGTGGCCGGACGACCGACATGGACTGGACAACACCTCCCAGCGCCCGGATGACCAAGCCCCTTCGGACATCCGGTGCCACATCACAGAACGAAAATAGCGGAAATCCAAGACTTCTGGACGTACGAGCCTCCAGACGTCCGACGTCCACCGGACATTCGGCGACACCTTACTAGAGCAGGATCATCGGACGTCAGGCACCCTCCGGACAACCGGACCCTCGCGAGCCACCGGACGTCCGACACCTGCCTGTGCATAGTGACTAGGGCCGAGGCCCATGTACCCATTCGCCCCCCCTACACTATATATACTCCTCCTCCTCCCTCTTACTAGCATTGGTTTAGCTCATTTTAGAGACAGAGCTTTGCTCATCCATTTGATACATACTCGATTGGAGACCGAGGCCTCCTCGGAGAAGATCCCAAGTGGATTCAAGACCCCGTCAAGGGAAGATCCCCTCGTGGATTCAAGACCCCATCTCATCATGGATTGGAAGAACTGCCGACCGTTTGTGTCATCCCTTGTTGTGTTTTGATCATGTATCTCTCCTTGTGTTCATGGATCTAGCACATGTGTGATCGTTTCTCGTTGATTTGAGTGTTTCCTCTTGTTTCCCCTCTCATGTGTTCTTCATGTTCTTCGTGGGATCCCCTCCAAATCCTGAAAGATCTGCCTCTAGGGTTCCACCCTACATCAACTCCCGAGAAGTTCTTGTGGTAACTGGCCGGAAGAGAGAGACGTCTCTTCATCGTACCCCAGTCCACTTCATGCACTTTTGTAGCTTGCAAAGTTGTGAGCATGCAAATGGTCGACAAAGCTAGGGATAGAGGTAGGGGCCTAGAAAGTTGTCATGGAGACTGATAGCCAAGGAGACGCTAGATGAAACAAAAGGTACATACATAGCCGAAACAACCCTTTCTATTCAATCAGCACAGCATGGATGACAACAGATAATTAAGGTTCTACAGGACAACGACTGCTATATAGTATTCTAGTGGTTCAACATTCCAAAATGAAGCTAGTGCCTGCATTTTCCTGCAAAATTGTTCCTCGTGCGCGCATGCTTTCCATGCCAACACAACCACGCCCCAAAGTCACCAAGGCGCTATGTTTGCAACACGACCTGTCGCGCCAAGTTTCGACGTGTCTCTCTCAGAGATAGTCAGGTGTGTGCTTCTGCAAGGTGGTCCTCATGAAATCTGAGATCCGCGCAGATGCGGCAAGTCCCCTCTCTATACAGTTGAAGTAATCGTCCTCTGAATACAAATGAAACAGATCAGGATTACAACGGCAAAGAAGGGCAAGAAGAACACTCAAATCCAAGGCATGAGACAGATGGAACCGTACCGGACATCACTCCATGGGTGATGGAAGTTATCAATCCCCGTTCTGACTGCCCATCTTTCTGTTGTGATTCTTTCACATCAACAGACTTGCTTGAATTGGGGAACACCAGGTGAGCAAACGATTTCAATTGCTGCAGCAGGTTGTGACAAACAACAATACTTCACTTCCTGTGGTACTGAAAGTATACTCTAGAAAATTTCTTGTGGTAATGGAGGCACTGGAAAAATTTACTTTGATCTCGCACAACACATTCGAGAAACAAGTAACACAATATTCAAGTTGTCAAGTACGGACGATCTGCGGTTAAATTTCTGTTCGTGTCGGCACTTGGAAGTACACTAAACAGTAAACACCATCAAAAAGTAAATCACATGAACTCAGAAAACAGTTACTCATGGCAGTCCCCACAGTAATATGGGTTTGGAGGGGGTCGGCAAACTAAAACTGTACCTCTCCCTAGGGACTAGAAATTTTTATGCTAAACATCACGTAAAATTAAAGCCCCATATACTTGACAAAAGTTTGAAGGGCAAACCAACAACCAGCACCATGAAAATTCCTTGAGGGAGAATCAGACAACATTGTGCGCTTCCATTTCGGAGTGGAATTCAGATGAAAAGGAACAATTCCATACCTGCTCTTCTGCCTTGCTTGTGTCCAAAATCACATCACCATCGGCCAACACTCCGCAGCCAATTGCAACTGCAGCACATAACCTTGTCAGTGAACATACAAAATTATTGAACATACCAGCAAGAGGTTTAATCAGTGAACATAGAGAAATTAGTAAACTTACCAGCAAGATGTTTCATAGGGATGCCAGCAAAAACAAGGGCAGCACAGGAAGCATTAATTGCACATGGAAGAAGCTAAGGCACTGTCAAGGGCTACTCTTGATTGAAATAAGATACAGATTACGGAATTTGTCAATTTGCAATGCATATTGGAACTTCCCCCAGTTCTTGCCAATCATTTACAGCCAACAAAAATGGTTTGTGAGGCAGTGCAACACAAAGAAATACGTGTCATAACTCACAACACTATGGTGACATTAGGAATTAACTACATTATCAATTAATTAATGTATAAAGGATACAGAACCATCGTCACCCATAACCTGCCCAAAAAACAAAACCAGGATAAGGAAAAACAATATATGCAATGGCATGGTACTCCCTCCGTCCCAAATTAAGTGTCTCGGCTTTAGTACAAAGTTGAGACACTTATTTTGGGACGGAGGGAGTACATTAATTATAAAATGACCAATCAACAACATTAATTAAGTTCTTTGAAAACAACTAGTTGCAACTTGCAACAATGGTTGCAGAACCTAACCCCGCCTAGTGCAGCCATTTCCAACAGCAGCATGTATATAGCTTACAAGTATGCAGGAACACATTTCAAATTATTCCCTAGCAAAATTCCAAGGAAGTGGCCATCCTAGTTATTATATCTTGTGTGTTGTGCAAGCACAGACATAAGACTCGCAGCCCAACTAGCGATTCCACAAGATTGCCCCTTAGGAAAAAGGCTGTCATCAGGTGGGCTAAATGGGCTAATGGTGGCGACAGCATGATGCACAAGGCTAGAAATAACCAGGGATGAATTAAAACAGTATAAGCTATGGCATGAATATTACACACAGACTAATTAAAAGGACCGATCGACATAATGCACACTCTACTATGACGCAAGTTCACATCACTTTCTTTGAGAATAGCAAGCTTCAAGCACCGAGAAACAGTTGCAACATGCAACAACGGCTGCAGAACTGAACTCCATCTAGTGCAGTCATTTCCCACAGCAGCATGTTCCTTTCATGTAGCATACAAGAATGCATCTCAAATATTTCCTAGCAATATTTCACGGTAGCGACCGCCCTAGTTATTATATCTTTTGTACCCCTCCGTAAACTAATATAAGAGCGTTTAGAACACTACGTTAGTAATCTATAAATGCTCTTATATTAGTTTACAGAGGGAGTGTTTCACAAGCAGAGACACAGGATTTGCAGCCCAAGTAGCAATGACATTGCGCGCCCACAAGAAATACAAGATTTCCATTTGGGAAAACGCGGCATCAGGCAGACTAAATGGACTAACGCCGTAGCAACACGACACAATGCGCATTTAAGGCTAACACAATACTAAGCAAAAAAACAGAGCAAGTGGAAGCAGAAGGAAGGTGGGCTGACCTGAAGAACGAGGGAGGTGGTGGTGTTGGGGTGGACGGTGAGCAGGCAGATGCTCTGCAGCGTCCGCTTGAGCGTCATCTCGTACTCCTTCTCCTGCCTCCCTGCCAACAATCAAACAACCATTTCAGCACTGCCGCACTGCAAATTCGAGAGAACAAACAGTCGGTGACACTGACCGATCTGCCCGGTCTTGGGCTTCCACACCACCTCGATGGACGCCTTCTCGGGGTTCTCCCCCTTGCGCGTCCCCGGCCGGGGCCCGTACACCGCCGCCACCACCACCGTGTCGCCCTGCGCCCACCGCGCCGACCCGTGCGCCCGCTCCAGCGGGTTCCGCGTGCACGAGTACGCCCGCAGCTGGTTCGCCTTCCGACCTCCCGCCCGCTCCTCCCCTCCGCCCCCCTCCATCCCTCACCTCGCCGCCGGCGCTTCCTCCCTCACTGCTCACGGCGTCGTAGGTGGCGGCGCGGCGGTCGGCGAGTCGAAACCCTAGGTAAACCCTGGCGCTCTGCCCAGCCTCCCGCCCCCCGCGGCTGATGAGGGGGGCTCGCGGCAGGGCCAGGGACGATCTTAGCCGTTCCTGGTAGATCGGACGGCTGCGGTCGCTCGACACCCTCCGGGCCGCACGTCTATTTTCGGAGGGGATGGGTGGGTGGCTCCCCACGGTCGCGGGCCAAATAAATTTCCCACCTTTTCTTCTCCTCGCCGCCGCCGCCGCCGCCGCCCGCAAACCGCCGACGCCGACGCCGAGGACGAGGGAGATGGCGAAGAAGGGGAAGGACGCCGCCGAGCCCGACGCCAAGGCGGCGGCCGTCCGCTCCCTCTTCTCCGCCGACAACCCCTTCCGCCGCAAGGAGTCCGCTCCCCCACCGACCCCCGCGTCCGCATCCGCCGCCGTCCCCAAGCCGGCGCGCAAGCCCCGGAGGTGGCCCGAGGCGGAGGCGGAGGCGGAGGCGGAGCCCGCGGTGCCGTCCCGGAGGAAGCGGAGCGAGGAGGATGGGGAGGGCCCGGCGCGGCGCAAGCGGAAGCGGGACGAGGTGGAGTCCGGCTACGAGCGGCGGACGCTGGGGGCGGCGCCCGCGGACAACGAGGAGCGGCCGCGGCCGGTCGTCGGGGCCAAGAGGAAGGCGCCCCACGACGTCGAGGCGGCGGCCTCCGGCGGGGAGTCGGAGGACGAGGCGTTCGACGACGAGGGCAAGCTGCTCAGGACGGTCTTCGTGGGGAACCTGCCGCTGCGGACCAAGCGCAAGGCGCTCACCAAGGAGTTCGCCGCCTTCGGCGAGGTCGACTCCGTCAGGATCCGCTCTGTGCCCCTCGGCGACGTCAGTACCGTCCACCGGATTAGATTCCTGCTTATGCATTTGTGGATAGTTTTTGGCCTTGGTGTGCTAATCAATCATATGTTTGTGTGCTTGCTGCAGACCAAGATTCCGCGGAAGGGAGCCGTCATCAAAGGCAAGATCAATGACTTGGTCGACAAGTGAGTGCATTGTTATACTACATAATATGGATTGCTAGCGGCGCATTGTTTGGGTTATTATTATTGCCTAACAAGTGGAATTTATGCTATGCTTGGATAAATAGATGATTGATTTTTCCCATCTGCTTTGTGCTGGTTGCCATAAATTTCAGTTGGAATTTCTTGATGTGAGAAGCACCTGACTGCAATTAGAAATTCAGAACTTCCCCTGTTGTTAGAGCTTGGCATTTCTGTGCTACTTCTGCAATTGCTAATTATTAATGGCCTTCATTTTAATTTAGTATACAGTTTTTTTCCTTTGCTTTTATGAGCTGTTAATAACCACAAGTTGTTATGTTATATTTAGTTCCTGTTGATACTTGAATAGATAAAAGTATTCTCTAAGGAATATTCAGCGTCGCATAATTTTGGTGAAACTATTACATAGTCCCTTGTTCACACATGTATGTAATACAATTCCTGTTTCTCTCCATAGAATACTTTCCATAATGAAGCAAAGTAACTCATTGTTTTCATCTTAGTTTAGTCCCCCCTGCGCTGTTATGACGCTTAGGCTATATATATGGTAGTGAGACGATGATGGAACACAAGGAATTGTTTAGCTGTTTTTGTGCCACAAACATACTGTATGCCTGTTGCTTTTCGAACTCTTATATTCTTATATCCTTTGCAGTGTACATGCCTACATCGTCTTCAAAGATGAGCAGTGTGCGCGGACAGCTTTATCTCATAATATGGCACTGGTGTGTTCCCTGTCTTACAAGTTACAGCTGATAACAAATTACTTCATAAAGCTTAAGTACATCTTAAGAACGTTCTGTGTCATATCTAATATCTAATATATAATGCATCTATCTGAATTTTGAATCCTCTAGTTCAATGGCAATCACATCCGTGTTGACATGGCGTGTCCGCCTCGTAAAAAGCTAAGAGGAGAAGGACCTCTTTATGACAGAAAGAGGACAGTGTTTGTTGGTAACCTTCCATTCGATGTAAAGGTATGTATGATGTGTCCATTCTTGTATGGCTCCTTGTTGTTCTTTTTTTAAGAAATGATAGGATGAGGAGCACCACAATGTCCACATAAACTAAGTAACCAGTGTCAACTTTGCTTCTTGGTGGCGCATCAGGATGAGGAGCTCTACCAGCTCTTCTGCGGTCCCAGTGGACCACAAGGTGATGTTGAAGCTATACGAGTTGTCAGAGATCCAGATTCAAGCCTAGGAAAGGGTATCGCTTATGTTCTATTCAAAACAAGGGTATAATTTCTTATCCTTCATCTTCCCGCTTGAGTTATTCTGAGTTCTGACTCTTTGCAACAGTCAAAAAAATTGTCGGGTGCATAAGAAGTTTATGAATAGTATAATTTGTTAATCCTTGTGTGATTGTGCACAACATTCCTTGAAGATAGTATCGTTAGTCATGTCATATGGTTAAATGCTAGTATTACATGTGAAAAGAATGAGTTTAAGACTTCCTTGCTAACTACATATTTACAATGGAAACATCAGTTTATATAAGCAGGCTGTAAAAACTAAGCCAATTTGTAGACTCACAGCCCAATACATGCTGAACTGCATATCTAACAGAGTTCATTTATGGTGCCTTACATTGTTGAGTGTTGATCATCTTTAACCAACTGAGCAGGATGGAAAAACGATAGAATCTTGTTAAGTGTTGTCCAGAAAAGTTTATGCTGGATCAGTTCAGTTATTCTTTTTTTTTTAGGTGAACCAGTTCAGTTATAAACTACTTAGAGTAGTAAACTCGATGCCGGGTAACTACATCTACTTTGAAGGCTGGCTTATTATGATCCTGGCTAGTCAATTGCATCTGTTTATTAGAATTGTCCAGTCAGTTCATTACTTTATCCACTGATAATATACAATATGCACTTTGAACATTGTGACTTACTAAGGAAAAAACTCTATTTTCTGAGGCACATAACATGTTATAACGACCTCCGGTTATCATCGCGTAATATGCTTTGAACAATTTTCCACATTCTCTGCATACACTGTTATCTCGTCAGGATCTCTCTCATAATTGTTTCATTGTGTTATTATGCAGGAAGCTGCTAACTCTGTTGTGAAAAAACGTGGCCTTAAGATCAGAGACCGCTTTTTGAGGCTCACCCATGCAAAGGCAGCCGACGCGACGCCGAAGGCAGATTCTGGGAAAAAGCGCGGCACTCCAAAACAGAAGACACCTTTCACGCCAGGCAGCAAGTCTCGCGAAGGCAGCGACAGTAACAAACGCAAGGCGCCGGCAAGCCTGTCTTACCAAGGCCTGAAGTCGACCAAATCCGGCGTCGTGAAGAAGGTGAAGGTGGCCCGGCGCCCCATCAACCAAGGGAAGCAGCAAGGCAGGCCTAGCGAGACGGGACAAAGCGAGAGTGCCCGCAAGGCCAAGCGGCCCGCCGTGGCAGCAAGGAAGGCGAAGCAGCTGAACAAGAAGCGCAAGCAGGACGGCTCGACGCCCGAGAACACGCACCGGAGCAAGAAGGCGAGGAAGTAGCCACCCCTGTCATGGATTGTTCGCTTCACTTTGTAATATGAGTGTTGAGGGTTTTGGATGAGACGAGTCCCTGATGGCCTTTGGTTCAGCGAGGGAAAAAAATACGAGGTTGACATTGCTAATGTAATGCTGAAAAGAGTCGAGTGTTGTCATTTGGTACTTGCCTTTGGAGTCTTGGCCGCTGTACTAATGTCAAGATGATGCTTATCTATGTAACATCATGTACTGACACCGTTTTTGCCTTGCTTGTTCCCATGTCAATCAAGTGATGGAACTACAAGTATCATGTTTGGTTAAAAAAGAATCATTGGTCTTGGTAAAGACCCCATTCCATAATTTTTATTGTGGTTTAAATTCAAATGGAACAGAGGGATTGACTGACAGTGTCAAATGCAGAAGCATTTGATTCTCAAGATCAAACATGGGTTTAGGTTTTACTGAATTCGACAAGGAACTCTTGTTCCATGATCCATCTCAAAACGGAAATTCGATCGCGCATTCCTGGATCTGGATGGATATCACACCAAACATAGCACAACTCGAAGTGGCAGTTCATAATTTGCATAGAAAATCAAAGTGGAAGTGAGAGTTCATAATTTACATAGAGGTGGTAGATTGCAGCAGCAGCAGCAGCAGCAGCAAACCATATTGGATGATTTATTACTCGTGCACGCGTCACATGGCGGCGGCGGAGGCGGCGACGACGTGGAGGCGCCAGAAGACCTCGGCGGCGGCGTCGGCGGTGCCGTTGTCGACGGCGACGGCGCCGAGGAGCGCGCGGAGGGCGCCGCAGACCACGGGCGGGGCCGAGGCCTTGGTGGACCCGGCGACGCGCACGACGGCCGGGATCCCCGCGCGGGCCCCCGCCGCGGCGCAGGCGGCCTCCCCCGCGGCGTCGCGCGCGGCGCGGGAGACGGCGGAGGCCGGCGCGTCGCGGTCGGCTGCGAGCGCGCGCAGCGCGGCGGCCGACTCCGCCGCGGCCAGGCCCAGCACGGCCAAAGCCCGGCCGTTCTCGCGCGAGTAGGAGGCGTGCGTCATCGCCCGGCGGAGCAGGTCCGGGGACCCGAACGCGTAGCCGATCCGGCCCTGCAGCGCCGCCAGCGCCGCGTCGAACGGAGACGAGGCCGCCGGGGAATACTTCAGTCCCGAGGCTAGTGGGTGGGAGGCGACGGAGACGGAGACGGAGACGAGGAGGAGGACGGCGGCGAGCGTTGCCGGCGGCGGGGGCGCCATTGCTGCTGTGGTAGGTTTGGGTGGAGTGCGGGAGAGGAAAGGTGACCGGCCGGTTGCGTCGACGTGGCGATTCTCATTCTCTGGTTGGCGAGGTGGAGTGGGTCAGAGCCCTTGGGCTGGGTACGGGCCGGGCTGGACTCGGGCCACTGGCGTATGTCGGCCTGATGGGCCTATCGGCACGGCAGCATGGCCTAAACTCGAAGCGATGCATTCACAGATCCCATGCCCATCTTGCTGCCAGGAGATTTGAGTGAAAGAGACGTTCAACTTGGAGCTCAATGTCAAATCGGCTGTCTAATCTACTAGAAATACCAAGTGGTTGAATGATCGCGTTTTCACAGGAAAGCCGACAGGTGGGACCCACTGTCAAGGCCACCGTCGCCATGACTGGTGCTCGGTAATGTCGTGGTCCCTGTGTACACCCCTGGCCTACTCCCCTTCTTTTGCATCCGAACCCGCGCCTCTAGACACTTCCCTGCTCGCGTCGTTGCCACCTGCCACCATGGTCGAGCTTGTCGGGATCCTGTTTGCCCCGCTCGCGTGCTCCTTGGTCGTGCCTCGGGGATGTGCAGGACGCCACGTGTCCCCGCACAGCTCCGCCATCATCTGCGCGTGCAGTGCAAGTAGGATTCGACCATGTCCGGCCTAGCCCACCTGTCCGGGAAACGATGTGTTGAGAGACCCCCTAGTCGGGACATCGTTAGTAGCCCCTGAACCGGTCTTCAAGTCTGGGTCGTACCTTGACTTTTCCGAGTTGTTCTTCGTCTTGGGTCGTCCGTCTTGAAAACTGGTTCAACGAATCCTTCTGTATCCAGTTCTTCCTTGATTAATTGTTGGATTGCACCGGGGAGCTCTGTGCTGACCTTGGCTCCCGGCCAGCACTTCACGCTTGCTGCTAGGTTTGGGTGGGGAAGTGCGGGAGAGGAAATGTGACCGTCCGGTCGTGTTGACGTGGGGATTCTCTAGGTATTTTTTTTAGGTGTGTTTTTTTCTGAGAGAGTGGGGATTCTCTAGTTGGTGAGAGTCAGAGCCCTTGGGCTGTGTACGGGCCGGGTCGGAATCGGGCCTCTGGCGTCTGTGGGGCCAATGGGCCAATCGGCACGGCAGCATGGCGAAATTGGTCTCGTGCTTCCCACACTGTCCTGCCCTGCCCTAAACTCGAAGCGACGTTCACGTTGGCAGGTGAAGTGCACCGTGCAGCCTACATTCACAGATCCGATGTATCTGTTGACTCGTGTAGGTAGGTAGAAAGGCAGGTGATATGCTACTCAACTTCTCCCATGCTTGGAGGTTCGAGTGAGACGTTGAACTTGCAACGCAATGTCAGAATGTCAGATCGGCTGTCTAGCTAGCTAGGTGTTCCTGCCATCGTGACTAGGAATCTTACAACTCTCCGTGTGCACCTTCTCCTCCTCCTCCTCCTCATCATCATCATTGTCGATTCATGGACTCGAGCCTCGAGGCCGTCTACTCTAATCTAATCTATAGCCACGCCTCCCACTTGCCGTATCATCCTTACCCTCATACCTCTCGCAAGCGTCTGCATTATAAGCGTATGAGCACATTTTATCATCCAACGCAGTCTTGCATTTGTTTGATTGTTTTTCCACATTTCTAAGACAAATAAGGAGGGCTTTGCGGGAAGCCAAGGGCACCACATACCCCTCTCTCTCTATCTAGATGGACCAAGGTCGTTCGTTGTTGAGATTTGGCGGAAGATTAGCATGTGGCATTTGGCGGAAGGCTGCTAACTGAAAGGTGATTAGGCGTTTTGATGGAAAGCTATTTGGGCGAAAGGCCACTACCATTTAGTAAATTAAGCGTTGCATTTGGCAAAAGCTACTAATGATGTAATTCTTTCGGCCGAAGCTAAAGCTAGCATGCATCAATTTGGCGGAGCTTTGTTTCTCTTTGGCGCAAGCTACTGTAATGCAATGCTAATATGGATTTTATTTGGTGGAAGCTAGCTAAAATGATGCTAATTTTGTCACGTTTCAGGATAATTGTCTGGGTTTACTAAAACCCGGTAAATACATACATGGTTGGATGGCCGGGCTCCCGTATCCGGGTTCGAACACTAGTCCTGTCAGCGTTCTGGGTTCGGAGGTACCCAGACTTGCCTGCCTGCGGCTCAGCGCATGGGCCTGATGACGGCCCGGTACAGCCTAGCTGCAAGACCCTCCAAGACAAGACCCTCACGGGGCCTCCAGCCTCGCGAGGAGAACGACATCAAGACCTCCCGAGGAGCAGCTCTCCAAGCATGCCTCTCGAGGAGCGGAGATTTCTATGCAGATACCTGATACGTCTTCAACATATCTACCTTTTCTCACGCTTTTCCTCTTGTTTTGGACTCTAATTTGCATGATTTGAATGAAACTAACCCCGGACAGATGATGTTTTCAGCAGAACTACCTTGGTGTTGTTTTTGTGTAGAAATAAAAGTTCTCAGAATGGAACGAAACTTTGCGAGGATTTTTTATATCAATAATAAAAAATTCTGGAGCCAAGACCTGCAGGAGAGGGGCACCTGGGAGTGCCTGACAGTCGGGACCCACCTGGTCGAAGCATACGTAGGGCCAGTTCTTTTGGGCAATTCTCCGAGAATTGACCCCCTCCCCAGCTTCTCCCAGAAAATATAGAATTGCCACTCTATATTTTCTTACAATTCCTAGCTAACTAGATCTTAACTAGTTAGGAATTGTAAAAAAAGACGAAGTGGCAATTCTGGGAGAAGCTGGGGAGGGGGGCAATTCTCGGAGAATTGCCCAAAAGAACTGGCCCATAGTGTTGTCATTCTGGTCGCGAACGTGTACGTACATACAATCGGTCTGTCTGCAGGCTGCAGCGATGAACCATGGCCGTGTAAGGAAGGGCACGTGTCGTAGTAGAGGCGCGCACGTAGCATGTACACGTACGTACAGCGGCCAGTGTGCCAGAATGAAAATACGACCACGTACGTACATATGGGCGGGGTCTCGAATGCCTACTCGCGCATACGTACATACAGCGGCCAGTGTGCCAGAATGAAAATACGGCCACGTACGTACATACGGGCGGGGTCTCGAATGCCTACTCGCGCATACGTACGTACAGCGGCCAGTGTGCCAGAATGAAAATACGGCCACGTACGTACATACGGGCGGGGTCTCGAATGCCTACTCACGCATACGTACGGCCAGGGCTCGTGTACATGGCTGGGTCGAAATGGAGAAACTGCATCGTCGTCGTGTTCATGGGGAGCCAACCGGCTGGGTCGGAACGGAATGCGTCGTCGTGTTCATCAGGAGGGTTTGGACAGAACATCCAATGGAAACGAGGCCCGGCGTACCGCAGAACGGAGAAAACGGCCTTGTGTTCGACTGGCCATAGTTGAAACGGGATCCTGTTCATCGGGAGGGGTCTGGCGTACCGCAAAACGGAGGAAACGGACTTTTGTTGGACCTGCTATGGTCGAAACGGGGTCATGTTGATCGGGAGGGGTGTGGCGTACCGTAAAACAGAGGCAACAAACTTGTGTTGGAGCGCTACAGTCGAAACAGGGGTCCTATTCATCGAGAGGGGTGTGGCGTACCGCAAAATGGGACTCCAGGGATACTGTTCATCTCCACCGTCAACCTTCTCCAGCCTCCACGGGCTACTGTTCATCCACCGTTAACCTCCTCCAGCCTCCACCTGCAACTGTTCATCCACGGGCTCCTATTCATCCAGCCTCCACTGTGCGCTACTCCACCGGCTACTGTTCAACCAGCTCTCTCCATGGGGTCCTGTTCAACCACCCCTCCACGGGCTACTGTTCATCCAGCCCTCCACCGGCTATTGTTCATCCAGCCCTCCACGGGGTCATCCTGTTCATCCAGCCCTCCACGGGGTCATGTTCATCCACCCCCAACCGGCTCGATCGATCGGGGTCCTGTTCATCCAGCGGCAACGACCTCTACTACCACGGGGTCCTGTTCATCCAACCCCCCACCGGAACTATTCATCCACCCCCCAACAACGCTCACTGTTCATCCTGAGGCAGCATCGATCGGCTTCAGTTAGCAGCAGTAGCGAAGGAACCGCTCGATCGGGTTCAGTTAACAGTCATCGATCTATCGCTCGAGTTCAGTAACACGGAGCCTGCAGTGCAATCGCTCGGGTTCAGTAGGCGAACGCCTCGCTCGGGTTCAGTTAGAGCCCAACGCCTCGCACCCACGCGCGTGCGTGTACGAGAGAAATGCGCAAACCTATGTGCATCGCTCGGCCCCGACCACCCACCATAACCGGGAACACCCCGATATTTTCCTCGCCCTCGCTTCTACCACGGTTTTTTCTGTCATGGACGGCCCAAAGAATGTCATGCAGCTGCGTCTCCGGCCCGCCCAGGATGAAAAGCCCATTTTCTGTCATGATTTTTTGTCATAGAAGTAGGAGCCCACCACATCTATGATGATACCGGGTTTTGTCACAATTATCGTCATAGAAGTGTCATAAGTATGACAGGAAATTTTTTCGTTTGGCCCAAAATGTCACGGATGTGTCTTTTTTGTAGTGCATGACCTCTCCAAACCCACTTTTATCAAAAAAAATCATAAGATTGAACATTTTCTAAATATGTGGGATCTAAAGTTGACACTCTTCCAAACCCATTTTCAATATTATTGCAAACATTATTATCAATCTCATATTCATCATGGGGCTTAAATAAATTTTCAAGATCATAAGAAGAATCACCCCAATCATGATTATTGCAGCTAGTAGACATAGCAAAATTAGCAACCCCAAGCTTAGGTTTTTCATATCATTAGCACAATTGACATTAATGGAATTTATAATAATATCATTGCAATCATGCTTTTCATTCAAGGCACTATCGTGAATCACATTATAATTTTCTTGTTTCAACACTTCATCACAATTTCCAGATTCATGAATTTTAAGCAAAACCTCATAGAGATAATCTAGTGCACTCAATTCACTAGCAATTGGTTCATCATAATTGGATCTTTTAAAAAGATTAGTAAGTGGATGAGGATCCATAAATCTCTTTGCTTCTGAATTTGAATAAACACAATTATGCCAAGTAAACGAGCAAACAAACCGAGTAAGACATAAAGGCAAATGGAAAGAAGGTGAATAAAAAGGCAAATATTTTTGTGTTTTCTGAAAATCGTTTTAGAAGTGGGGGAGAGAAAAATGAGAGGCAAATGACAAATAATGTAATGCAAGAGATGAGAGTTTATGATGGGCAGAAGGCAAGGTTTCCGTTCCGCGCAAAACGCTGAAAAACACAAAGGTGTTTGTTCCTACACATTTTTTGAGTCTCAACAAAAAAATCCTGAGAAAAAAATCCTAACGAACGAACGAACGAACGTCCATATCACAGGCACAGCACACGCACAAGGCATGCGGTTCCCCGGAGATATTTTTACTCCCATCCTTCCTTCCCCGGCGAACCCAACCGAGCGACGGCGACGGCGACGGCGACCGGCGGCGGCTCACCGGCTCCACTCCACTCAAATCAAATCAGTTCGCTCAGCTCAGCTCAGATCACGTCGTTTTACGGAAACGCCCCTGGATTAAACAAAAGTATTTATATACTGCCCCCCGCTATCTCTCTCTTTCTTGTCGTCTCCTTCCCATCCATCCCCCCTCTCCTCCTCCTCCTCCTTCAAAGACCCCACCTTTCACCTCCACCCCCAGACCTAGAATCAATCCCCGCCCCCAAATCCCCCACTCCCTCTCGCCCTGCTCCAATCGGAGGTGCTCCCTCGACTCCGGCTGGTGGTGTTCCCGCGCGGCGGGGCTGAGCTCCGAGGTCGGGGCCGGGGCCGTACGGATCGAGGACGGCGATGGACGGCGGGGTTGCTGCGGTGGCCTCCGCCGCTGCGGCTGCGGCCGCGGCGTCGTCGACGGTGACGACGGCGGTGGCGCCTCCCGGGGCGGGGGCGGGGGCGGGCGCGCCGCCGCCGTTCCTGATGAAGACGTACGACATGGTGGACGACCCGGCCACGGACGCCGTCGTCTCCTGGGGCCCGGCCAACAACAGCTTCATCGTCTGGAACACGCCCGAGTTCGCCCGGGACCTCCTCCCCAAGTACTTCAAGCACAACAACTTCTCCTCCTTCGTCAGGCAGCTCAACACCTACGTGCGTGCCCTCCCCTTTACCCCCTCCTCTCCCCTGCTTGCTCCAGCCCCGCTTTGTTTTCATTTTCTTGGGGGATTACCGACCGTCTCTCTGCCACCCACCGCGATTAAAATTCGGGTGTTTCTTGGGGTCTATGAGAGCCGGATTGATTGATCATGGCCGTGTATGCCTGAGCTGATCTGATCCCCAACGCCGCGCGCCGCCTGTAGTTTCTAGTTTGCGGCCGCTCTGCTGATCCACAGCTTGAACCAGATCGAGAATACGGCTTTCTTGATTTGACTTCAACAACTTAGGCAGGAGTTAGTCAGGTTTTCACTGCTGCTTTCTGACTTATAAACAACATAAGAGGAGGACTTGTTCAGGTTTATTACTGTTGCTCTGTGATTGTGACAGCAAGTGACATGTTGCTCGTTTCCAGCTTATGCAAGAACGAGTTGCTTGCATATCTTGGCAATTTATTGGACAGAGGTCTACTTGAGGTACTGAAATCACGGGTACCTGCGTGATCTTGCATATGGTATTGCAGCAGTTTACTGGAGTCCTGCAATTTTTTCTCCTAGTGTTCGAGGTTACAACCCGTCCTGCCAGTAAACCCTTCTCGGTTTATTAAAACATAGTAGCTCAGTTGAGTTTAGTTTGTAGGCCCCAATGTTTAGGCATGTGAGCCTGTGCTGCAAGTGTGTGTGCTTGACCCCTCTAAAAATTGTTCTGTGAGAGTGACAGCAGGTGGCATGTTGCTCGTTTCGAGCGTATGTGTAAGAACGAGATGCATACGTTGGCACTTTCTTAGACAGAGATGTACTTGAGGCAGTGGAATCACAGATATCTATGTGGTCTTGCATATAGTATTTCAGCAGTTTGCTTTAGTCTTTCAATTTTCCTCGTAGTATGTGAAGTTAAAACCGTCCTGCCAATAAGCCCTTCTTGGTTTAAAACATAGCTCTGTTGAGTGTAGTTTGTAGGCCCCAATGTTTACGCATGTGAGCCTCTGCTGCGTGTGTACTTGACCACTCTAAAAAAATTGACCGTGCAGTGCTTTGATTCTTGGCCAGAGTAGCGCCACCAACCTTTTGGCCTTTGATCCTGAATGCCACCTGCTGCTGTAGTTTCTGCATATTCTGCCGTTTTCGAATCTTAACCAAATTGCTAGCCTGTTGTTATTTTGGACAATCCTATCGGGAGGCAGTCATGAGGACCAGGAAGTGTAGGGTCTCTGTGATGGAATTCTATCTCTGGAATACCTCTTCCTTATACTAGCTTAAAGAACATAGAAAGGAGTCGGTCAGGTTTAATACTGTTGTCATGTGAGTGTAACAGCAGGTGGCAGGTTGCTCGTTTTAAGCTTATGTACGAACAAAGTGCATATCATCTAGATACTCTCTTAGACTGAGGTCTACTCGAGGCACTGAAATCACCGGATATCTGCATGCTCTGGCATATAGTATTGCACCCCTTTACAGGATTCTAGGGATTTTCTTCTTTCTAGGTGAAATTGAGCCGTCCTACCAATAAACCCTTCTGGGGGTTAAAAGACAGCTTAGTTGAGTTTATTTTGTAGACTCCAATGTTTAGGCATGTGAGCTGTGCTGCAATTGTGTGTACTAGACCACTCTAAAAATTTCTTTATTTCTGGCCAAAGGAGCGCCACCGACCCTTTGATCCTGAATGCCACCTGCTGCCGCAGTTTCTGTGTACGCAGCCGTTTTCAAACCTCAACTAAATTGCTAGTCTATTGCGGGTTTGGACAAAGCCTACCTCCCGGCAGTCAGGAAGACCAGGTAGTGCAGGGTCACTGTGATGAATTCTATCTCTGGAATACTGCTTTCTTATATTAACTTAAAGAACATAGAGAAGAGTCAGTCAGATTTAATACTCTGTCATGTGAGTGTGACAGCAAGTGAAAGGTTGCCTGTTTCAGGCTTATTATGTAAGAATAAGAATAAAATGCATTTCTTAGACAGAGGTCTACTTGATGCACTCAAATTATAGATCTGCGTTGTCTTGCATATAGTATTGCAGCCATTTACTTGAGTCTTGGGATTTTTCCTCGTAGTGCACGGATAAAAAACGTCCTGCCAATAAACCCTTCTTGGTTTAAAACATAGCTCATTTGAGTCTAGTTTGTAGACATCAATGTTTAGGCATGTGAGCCTGTGCTGCAAGTGTGTGTACTTGACCACTCTAAAAATTTCAACCGTCGAGGGCTTTGATTTATTGCCAGAGGAGCGCCACCAACTCTTTCATCCTGAATGCCACATGCTGCTGTAGTTTCTGCATATTCAGCCGTTTAGGAATATTAACCAAATTGCTGTTCTGTTGTTCATTTGGACAATCCTACTGGGAAGCAGTGGTCACTGATGAAACTCTTATCTCTGGAATACCACTTTCTTATTAACTTGAAAAACATAGAGTTATTCATGTTTAACACTGTTGTCATGTGAGTGTGACAGCTGTATGTAAGACTAAAACGCATATGTTGGCAATTCCTAAATATAATATAAGACTAAAACGCTTTCTTATTAACTTGAAGAACATATGTGAGTGTGACAGAGGTCTACTTGAGGGTACTGAAATCACGGATACCTTCACGCTCTTGCATATAATATTGCAGCTGTTTACTGTAGTCTTGGGATTTTCCTTGCTGTATGTGAAATTGAACCCATCCTACCAATAAACCCTTCTTGGTTTAAAACATAGCTTAGTCGAGTTTAGTTTGTAGACTCCAATGTTTAGGCATGTGAGCATGTGCTGCAAGTGTACTTGAAAGTTTGAACGATCGAGTGCTTTGATTTCTGGCCAAAGGAGCGCCACCAGTTGGCATATATAAGCTTATAGATCTGGCTAGCCTCCTTCCCCATTTTGTATACATCATGGACTATTTCGTGAAATCGCCTTAACTCTTGAGTTAAATATGCTTCTTGTGCTAGAATATTAGATACATCACAGTTTGGTCCCAGGGCGTGTGATACTTTTAAGTCTTAGATTGATTTGTAAGTTTTTCATTTGAACTTACAAACATAGTAAGCAAATGCTGCGAATAGGTATGATATACTCCAAAACCAGTTTGGCCCCTTTGTGGCATCTAAAGAAGTAGAGTACTACTTCTTAGGTGCTGCCCAAGCTCAGATTCCTGGAAACAGTTCCCTCACATAATAACATTATGATTGCCTTTAAAGTGACCCCTAGCATTTGATAATAAATTCTAACTAAACTTGCATGCATATGATCATCTCATTACATACCGTTGTGCAATCTCCCCAACCTCTTGCTCTTGGGATGAAGCATGAAAGAACATGTTTTATGAATTAATATTTGCATTGAAAATTATGAGGTATGTCATCATATCTGAAGATATGCTTGTTAACGCAACATGTTACAATCACATGAACTTCTAGAAATTAACCGGAAAGTAGCAATACACAATACACTGGATGTGTTCCTGTGCTTGTTATTTTTCATTTGCTTTCTGAACCATCACTTCAGTTTAAAGCGATTACCGTTTATATCCAGTGAAGAACTATTTATTCCAGGTAGGCTGTCTATGCCTGATTGTCTGTAGTTCCATACCGTTCCATTGATTGTCTATCTGGATGTGGTCACACAGTCCTGAACCGATGAATGCATATGTGATTCCCTGTCGTTGACCATGGCCATCTCTAAGTTGAATTTACATTTGCAAAAATTCAAATAACAGAAGCAAATTGTGGGGCCCATGGATAACGGGATAGTTAGGACTTACTGACTATCACTATATAGTTTAATTATTGCTTATCTTCGGTTCACCTGAGCCTGTTACCATTTTTAACCATTTATGATTCTTACACAGAGGACTCACTAATGCAACATGTGGTAAATTCATGCCCTTCTGTATTGTGGTAAATTAGCTGTTCCCTTGAGTTGCAGACACTTTTAGGTGAGTCATAGACTGTTAGGATTGTTTGGGTTGCATTGCTGGTGTGATTGTTCTCTACTTCCCCTTTTCGTGATGCTACAAAGTTGCCGACCATTCAAAGCACATTAGCCCCTTTCTAATAATCTCATTGCTGCTTTTGGTAACAGGGATTCAGAAAAGTTGATCCAGACAAGTGGGAATTTGCAAATGAGGGTTTTTTGAGAGGTCAAAAGCATCTACTGAAGACCATCAACAGAAGGAAACCATCGCATGCAAACAACCAAGTGCAAGTGCCACAGCAGCAACGGCACCACCAGCAGCAGCATCAGCAGCAACCCCAGCTGCAGAATGCTCCAATGCCTTCTTGTGTAGAGGTGGGGAAGTTTGGGATGGAGGAAGAGATTGAGATGCTAAAAAGGGATAAAAATGTTCTAATGCAGGAGCTTGTCAGGCTGAGACAGCAACAGCAGACCACTGACCATCAGCTGCAGACTTTGGGCAAGCGTCTTCACGGAATGGAGCAACGGCAGCAGCAAATGATGTCTTTCCTGGCTAAAGCAATGCAGAGCCCTGGCTTCCTAGCACAATTTGTACAGCAGAACGAAAACAGCAAACGAAGAATAGTAGCCGCCAACAAGAAAAGGAGGCTACCTAAGCAAGATGACGGCCTGAACCCTGAAAGTGCATTGTTGGATGGCCAGATAATCAAGTATCAGCCTATGATCAATGAAGCGGCCAAAGCAATGCTGAGGAAGATCCTGCAGCAGGATACCTCCCCACACAGATTTGAATCCATGGGCAATTCAGATAATTTGCTACTGGAGAACTGTATGCCAAGTGCTCAAACTTTTGACAGCTCTTCATCAACCCGGAATTCTGCAGTCACCCTTGCAGAGGTCCCAGGCAACTCAGGCATGCCATATATGCCCACTAGCTCTGGACTTTCAGCAATTTGTTCATCTTCAACTCCCCCTGAGATGCAGTGTCCAGTTCTGGACAGCAACTCATCCACACAACTTCCCACACAACTTCCCAACATGAGTGCTGCGTCTTCTATTCCAAAGGCTATGACACCAGGTTTAAGTGATATCAGCATTCCAGGATTCCCAGATCTGCATGATCTCATAACGGAGGACGCAATTAATATTCCTGTAGAGAATTTCGCAATGCCTGGTCCTGAGTGTATATTCCCCCTACCTGATGAAGGCAGTGATGACTCTGTTCCCATGGACCCCATCGACACTGATGAGACGGATGACACCCAGAAGCTTCCAGGAATCATTGATTCCTTCTGGGAGCAGTTCCTTTGTGCCAGCCCTCTCTCCATCGACAACGACGAGGTCGACTCAGGTCTGCTGGACACAAGGGAAGCGCAAGAGGAGAATGGATGGACCAGGACCGAGAACTTGGCAAACCTGACTGAACAAATGGGGTTGCTGTCATCCAACCATAGAGGGTGAGGTACCTACTCACAGCGACCCTCTCTCAAGGCGCCCCGGGGTCCAACCTGGTAATAAAACTAGCTCCTATAGTTTATCCTTGCGCAATCATACTGAACTGTGAAATGCCTGTCGACAGCCGGTGTGGGAGGACTCCGATCTTTTTGTATCTATAAAGGTTTTTGGCAGGCGTAAAAAACTAACGACCGTGCGTTGTGTTTCTCATGTGCTTTTCTGGTTGCGACTAACACCGACCTGAACCGAAACATGTAAAAGACTAGCTCCTCGCGCTATCCAGGATCGCTGGCCTCTATGGAATCCAGAAAAATAGCGGTGTTTGGCACTTGTTGTGTTGTGTGTATTACTGATTTTTGGGTTAATCTTTTTTGCTGCTGCTGGGCCCAAGGATTGTTCTAGGTTTGGGATGGAGTTGATGTTTCTTGTATGGAAGAGACCGTGAGTGAAAGCTGCCTATATGTGTATTTTCTGTTGTTGCTTAGTGCCTAGTATGAACTACATACATACATTTCTCCTATATACAGTAATTATGTAGCATATGACCTTGCAAACACAATCTCTGTGAAAACAAACAGAGAAAACATGCTGTCCAGGTGATGCATATGAGCGACATAGAGAAAACATGCTGTCCAGGTGATGCGATGCGAAACAGTCCAAACCATGCGCTACACCAGTGACCAGTGCAACTAGACAAGTTGTAAATCAGTAGAGCATATATACAGACACAATCCGTCAGTAGGAGTCTCAGAACAAAAGGAAAGGCCAGAGACACAAGGCAGGAGGATGGCTCAGTAAACAGCTCTCAAAATCATCACGGTTCGTGCTTGTGATTTGTGGATGCCATCCTGCTCAGCTCAAATGATCAGCAGCGTGTCTCCATGGTCTCTGGAGTTCGCCATCTTCTTGCAGATGATCAGCAAAGTCTCACCTTCTTCGCCGGTTCCTCAGCGACGGACGCCTTATCCTCTAGCTCAGAGGCCCTCTTCTCGATATACTCACGGTAAGTCATGGTGACATGTATCTTGTACAGGCTGACCCCGTTCGCCACCACAACACTCACCAGCTTGTCAACCCCTTCGTCGCCGTTGGTGCATTGTATCGTCACGCTGTGAAGAAGCCGGCACCCGAAGGTCATTCCGTTTGTTGGCTGAGCATCCGCGCCCGCTCCTTTACCCTGAAGACAAACAAGACATGTAAAGAAAAGGGTGCCTTGCCTTCTAGAGAACATTGTTCTTAAACCGATGCGATGATTCTAGCTACATGCAGCATACTGCAACGTACCGAGTCATGCACCAGTTTGAGCTTTTCTAGCCTTGGTGAAAGCTTAAGGAGGCGGAGCACGGCGTATAGGTCCTCAGCCAGATGCCATCCTCCGATTTCCAGACTTGTGAGGCTCTGAAATGCTGAGCATGTTGGCAACTCATTGTCCAGCATAACCTTGCATTGGGAGAGCTAGCAAGTTATAAACATAGACTACTAGTAGATAAGACAAAGATGGCATGTAAGTTTATGACTAGCTTGCAAAACAAAATGGGACAAACATCGCATGGATTGCCATTCCAACACTAGATAACATGAAAGCATGGCAATGCAAACATTCATTCAAATAAGTAGGGAGATATAATCTGATATGTCAGCTTCTCACAGCTGAACTGGCAAATTTTCTACCATTTTCTGCGGGACATATAGAACATATGATAGAGATATTGCAGATGCACAAATTAGAACAAGAACACATATGGTATATGATATTCAAGTGATAGTTTTCAGGATAAACATCATGTCCTAACATATATAAAATGGCAACATCCATTTCAGCAGCAAGAATGTACAACAAAAATTTCACCCACAGCATTAAGCATAACACACTAGCATTAAAGGCCAACAAGCATAACTTGCGAAGAACCTCGAACAAGTTAAACTCATGACGACTGATTCAAATAAATGACTGCACTTTAACAAAGCAAAGGAAACCAACATGCTATAACACATGAACAACCTTTACTTAAAAAAAAACCAACAGTTACTAGTCTCAATTCATCACAAGAACCGGGTAAATACATCGTTGTATTTCAAAATATTATAGCATCAAGGTCAGAAACTAAAATTCCATATTATGCTGGAATTTGCTTGGCATCCATATAAACTATACTTGTATATTCAGAACTATTTTCTAACATTACATGAGAAAAGGTAACTGGAGAAATATTCATGGCTTCACAGGCTTCATAGGTAAATCAAGCAAGAAACAACAGTTGTTCATTGTTGTGCAACACAGCTTAGACAGTTAATTAATTAGTTTCCATTTCTCTTTTTGTTGGAGCAGAGGTGCTTTAACTTTCAACTAGAAGTACTCTGTTATCTTTCAGGTTGTTCTCGGATACATGATAATGTTCACATCATCAATGACTACATGCTAGCAAGTCGCAACCATTAAGTACATGTGGTAGTTTTATCCATCCAGTTTTCATAAAGAATTGACAGAGTTGATGTTTTAGCGAAACAAAACATGAAAAATAACATTAGAACAACTAGCTTGTTTCCTTAGAAGCATAACTTTATGTCGAGACCAAATAAGGCAAGTTTATTGGCATGCAGAAGCATTTCGGTATACTTAGTTTCGCCATCAAACGTACTCCCACAAGTATCAATGTGTGCACTCTCTAGAGTTGGCTGGTCTCTCCAAGAAATATCTTCCAGTTGGTAATCCGTGCACTCAAAGCTTACCAGATGAGGAGCAGAAATTGTAAAACCCTTGTGTGGATCTATGTAGCCATCAATGGTCAGCCTTTTTAACACCTTGGAGGCTATGAGGTCAAGAAACATGGCAGGCTGTATCAAATGAATGTCTTCCAGGTGAGGGCTGTGAGCAATCAAAGCGTCCAGAGAATCCTGGTATACTTTCACATCACTCAGAGTCAACTTCCCGAGGGAAGGAAGGTTGATTCCACATGGCATTACATGCCCATAATTGTCGAAATCACCTTCAGGCCTTGTTCGGTTACACCCCTCCACAAGAGGATTGAAGGGGATTTGGGGAGGTTTTTACTTGTAGGGGATTAAATCCACTTCAATCCCTGCCAAACCCCCTTCAAATCCCTCTCAACCGAACACAGCTTCAGGAGTTACCCCCAACTGCAAATTCAGCTCCTGGAGTGAATGGCAGGTGAAGATGGCAGGAGGCAATTCACTCTCGTCATAATCATGAAGGATCACATTGAGAACTTTCACGTTATGATTCACTGCATACTTGATCCACCTTCTTACAGCTTGGCTGTCGGAATGATTCTTGTCCCAACGCAGCTTGAATGTGTGCAGGTCTGAATTAGAACGGACGAGCAGCCGGTTGTCAACAGAACGAGCAAACTTTTCAAACTTGCAACCATAGAAATCTTTGGAGTCGAGGCGTATGGCATCCTCCTTGACTGGTGGCTCCATGGCAACCCCACCTCAAACACCTGTCACGCATAGACACATTCAGATTGATTCAAACACCTGTCACGCATAGACACATTCAGATTGATTCAGTACTAATAAGATAAGTTAAGGCTCCAGCAAACTCAATGATATCAAGACTGGCCATGTCGTGTCATCAATATCAATATAAAAGCAGGTTCTTTTCATAGTTAATTGCATCAATCTCTAAATTGTGCCAGTCATGAAGCAAAGCAGTTTTTTGCAGCCACCCCAGGTAATCGAGCACCGACCTAACTAACTGGTTTGCACAGCATAAGAGTAGTCCATTATCAACCAACCCAACAACAAATTACAAAGAAACCTAATCTTGATGGGCAATGCATTATACAAGCAATTCGGCGCAGCCAATCAATCAGCACAGATCCGGGATTCCTTCCAAAAACAGAGAAATACATTTTCTACAGAATAAACTTAATCATTGTTTGATGCACACCAATGCACCGATGCAGCACACCCCAAAGTCCCAGACCTAATAGATCTGGCATTGTTTGATTAAGCAGCAGCAGCAGCAATAGCTTAACAAATTAAACAAAAAAGAAATTCCATATCTGTATCCATTGGCAGAAGAATGCTAGAACACGCAGATGTATCAGCTATAGCTATGCGTAGAAGAAAGGGAGTAAGAGACTGCAGCACAGGACATTGATCTCACCTGGCAGGCGCCTGCTGTGGGGAAGGAAGGGGGCGAGAAGTGGATTCCGTTCAGGTTTTTAGGGTTGAGGGGTGGAGGGAGGTTGGCTATGGCGATTGGCGAGGATGGCAGAGGAGGAGGGGGATAAGTATTAAGAGAGAGAGAGAGCAGCTCTCTCCTCCTCATCAGTCTGGTTCAGATTACAATCGATGCCTTTGTTGGCTCACACCCACCGAGCCTATATGCTCCTCCCCACCCACACACGCACCCAACACCACAACTCACCCAATCAGCCACAGCTCATCTGGGAATAGTGTGTCTTGCCCTTGCCCGGCTCGCTGTCGCCTGGGCCCGCCTGTTCGATGCAGCACGCACTGGTCTGGGGTCCAGTGCCAGGCGTGACATTCTCCCCCCCCCCCCCCCCCCCCCCCCCCGCCTTGAAGTCCGACTTGTCTCCAAGGCGGTGTCGTCGGAAAACGGAGGAGGAGGATCTCTGGGTCTTCCCACGTTGAGAGGGACGGCGGCAGATCACGCCACTGCACGAGCACACGCTCCGTAGCTTTTCCTTGGACCTGCACAGTACGTTGGTTAGTTACCTGGAGCGACACATGAAGTGCATGAAGGACGTCGTTGGACGGCGGCAGCTGCTCATCCGCCCTATCACTGGCAGCCAACGCACGCTTAAGCTGGGAGACGTGCACCACATTGTGGACTCTGCTGGTCTCCGGCAATGCAAACCTGTACGCCACTGCGCCAATGCGAGCTTCAATCTTGTATGGTCCGTAGTACCGGAATGCCAGCTTCTGGTACGGCCTCTGAGCCAAGGAAGTTTGGATAAACGGTTGTAGTCAGAGATAGACCATCTCATCAACCTGGAACTCCTTGTCAGTACGGTGTTTGTCCGCTTGCTGCTTCATGCGGTCTTGCGCTTTCTTCAACTGTTGCTGCAATAGTTTTCAAAGCACGAACAATTTTTGAAATCCCAGAACAAAATTTGAAAACAAGAACATTATTAAAAAATGGGAACATTTTTTAAACTCCCAAACTAAATTTGAAAACCCAAATATTATTAGTTTATGCAACATAATCATTGTTTCAGGACTATTTTCTGCGATGCGGCCGTTGTTTCTGCAACTTGTTTGTTGTTTCAGGAATTAGTGTGTCGGGAAGGCTGGTGGACGGCGGACAGGGGATTCTGTTTCTGAAACAGAGCGGCTGTTGCAGGAAATAACGACCTGGTCAGTTTGCGGGTGGTGGTTGCATCCCACGGCTGTTAGGTGGCTAATCCAACGGCTCTCCAGGCGGCGGATGATTCTAACATATCCGCCGGCGAACGCGTAGCGGTGCCCTTTAAGAAAATAAAAAAGAACAAGAAGAAAAGAACAAGAAAAAAAAAGAAAATCATGAACAAGAAAAAAGAAAAAAATGAATTAAAACGTCCGGATAGTGACCAGCGAACTGGGAAAAACGAAGAAAGTAATAACCTAAATTCTAAAAAGTGTGCACACACTAATTAGAGGAAACGAGCGGCCGGTCATACACACGCATGCATGTAGTTTTGTGGCTTAAATTTTGTCTTTATTCGTGACGTGGCATGTACTACTAGGATGGTTACATGGGCAAGACACCACATTATTCCATGGATGCGCATGTCCATTTATTCGGGTTTTCAAATTTTTAAAAAGTCATATCTTTTAAACCGTGCTTCGAAATTTAGATCCGTTTTCACTAATGGAATCCTTGCGACGAGATCTTTGAAACTAGATCCCGCATGGGTATGTTTTGACGATTTTTTTATGCCAACTTTGATGCTATATTGTGCAACTCTATTACTGTACTGTGCAACTTTAGTACTACATAGTACAACTTTTTTTCCAAAATTAATGTTTGGAGCTGCACCTTCGTATGAGGTTGCTACCTAGTAACTATGACAACTTTGATGTGCAACTAGTCTATTGCCTCGACGAAAGTCGATGTGCAACCTCCTCTTGTAATGTAGTCTAGTTACACACATATTGATGTTTAGTTGGTTTATAATATAGTCTAGTTGCACACGCATTGATGTTTAGTTGACAGAAAGACTAGTTGCACACGCATATGCTCAGTTGGCTTGTAGTTTAGTCTAGTTGCACACACATTGATGTTTAGTTGGTAGGACACTAGTTGCACACACATATGCTCAATTGGCGTGGCAATCTAGTCTAGTTGCACACACATTGATGTTTAGTTGGCAGAATTTTTTGGCACACACATATGCTAAGTTGGCGCGACAATCTAGTCTAGTTGCACACACATTGATGTTTAGTTGGCAGAACTTTTTGGCACATACATATGCTCAGTTGGCGCGGCAATTTAGTCTAGTTGCACACACATTGATATTTAGTTGCCAGGACTTTTTGGCACGCACACATACTCAGTTAGCGCGGCAATCTAGTCTAGTTGCACACACATTGATGTTTAGTTGGCAGGAAGACTAGTTTGTGAAACATCCCATGCGGGATCTAGTTTCGAAGAGCACGTCGCGAGGATTCCAACGGTGAAAACGGATCTTAATTCCGACACACAGATTGAAAGTATGCTTTTTTTAGTTTTTGAAACCACGAATTAAATACACCAAAGAATAAAATGCATACCGAAGGGATGGCTGTGCAGACATTTAAGGACCAGATGAAAAGCTTTATTAATTAAGATGGTTAATAAGGAAGGGGGACAATTTCTTTTTAAATAGCCGGCCGCCACGCAACGCTAACGGGCAGCTGTTTGCCCGCTAGACGCGTCCAAGTAATAAAAGGAAACCAAAAAGGAAAAGTATACACAAGCGGTAAGCTAGTCTAGTGGTTACTGTTGTGGCCCTCGAACACATGTTTTTCGGAGTTTAAATAGAAAATAGGTACTCCCTTCGTCCGGAAATACTTGTCGAAAAAATGCATAAGAATGAACGTATCTAGAACTAAAATATGTCTAGATACATTCATTTTTCGGACAAATATTTCCGGACAGAGGAAGTACATGCGCCGGCCTAGAGCGGAGCTGGAGGTGTGCGCCTATTGCAGAAAGACATGTAACAAAGACATGCAACGGGCGCATAAGGCGCCGTTTAGGAATTGCCTTCTTTGTACCCTAAAAAAACAAAAAAAAGGAATTGCCTTCTTTGTATCCCTACAAAAACTAAATGGCAAGTGTTCCCTCAAAAAAAGAAAACAAACTTGCAAGTATGCCTGGTTTATGAACATCAGTACGTAGTAGATGATGATGAGCCAATTGAATATATTCTTCATCACTTTGCCATCGTACAGTCCACACCAGTCACGAGCTGAGCAACCAGATGACTCTGGTATACCAGATCCATCACAAATTCGCCACTCCAATGTCACTCTCAAAGAAGCTTGCGTTGTTCCTACCAAAGGATACGGCAGAAACTGAGTAGGGGTGAGATGCATGGCTAGTATGTGAGTTGAGAAGTGCAAGTTGATATTCCTACCAAAGCCTATACTTATCAAATTCAAATGCCTAGTATTCAGGATCACAACAAATAATGCGTAGAAAGGAATTGGATAATTCCGAGATAAAAATAAAATATCTAGGACTATATTCATGCTTGCTTTGGCAAACCTTGCTACTTATAAGAGACTTCGATGGATAATACTGAGATAGAAATATAGTGCCGAGCAATCTATTCAACTTTTACTTAGGGAAGCATTGCTCCTTATAAGAGACTTACATAATAGGTAGTGGTATCAACTCATGAGTCCTATGATACACCAATAGCTCAAAACCCGTTCATAATGAGCTTCGTCGTTTTAGGTGGGTCGGAGGTTGCGAGAACATTAAACAAGCGATGCATTTACTTATCTTTTCTATTAGAAAGGGTGGAATCATGTATATACCTAAGAAGGTTATCTCCGTTATCTTATTTATCTTAATATGTAGCCTATCCATCTCATTACATATACCCCATACATGCCATCTGCCATTTAACTACACACGCAAGTCATCCACATCATCAAGTGCATGCAACCAATCAACATTTCACTTTCCACCACATGCACGCCCTCCACACCATTAAGTGCCGTGCAACCATTCAACTTTTCACTTTTCACTTTTTGCTACATGCAAGCCCTTCACATCATCAAGCACATGAAAGCCCTCCACTAATTCTATTTTTGGTAACTTCATTGCTAAAATTTACGTGGCAACGCGCGGGGCGTTATCTAGTTTTATTGATCTTTCAACCCTGCATCTTCCACACGATGCACCCAACAAGCACATGAATTTGACTTATTCTTGCAAAGTTCATGTGCAATAAATAGTAGTCACCATCGCCGTCAAAGCGGTGTCGCCGCGACCAAAATACAGAAAAGGATTAGACAAGAGGATCCCCTCCCCTATGCCTCACGGCGCCAGAGCGACGGATTGAGGTGGACGTAGAGGACATTGATTTTTTTTTGGGCAGCTAGGGTTTATTCACGAGGGAGGAAACTCAATGTATTCTTGTGCTCAAGTCCTGACCACCGAGTAGTGGTTGGGACAATGCAATCGACTGATTTTTTGGTATGCCCAACAAATTAGCAATTGACCAGTTTATTAGGGTGTGACACGCCCCACCCTACACCCTATTAGATCTACCCCAGCTGACCTTGTACAACATCTGCCTCCGCTGGACCCACCACATCACCGTGTGCTTACGTTCAGTCATCATGACCTAATCCGCCACCTCGTAGATGGTCGTGTTAGTTCGGGAGTGCAATTATATTTTCAATTTTTGGTTGGTAATTTTGTGCCTGCAATGACTATACTTAGTAAATTCGAATCCCTAGTATTTAGAGACACTACAAATAATGCACGGAATGGCTCAGATAATGTTGAGACAAAAATAAAATGTGAAGTAATCTATTCATCATTTTGTTAGGAAATCATTGATCTATATAAGAAACTTTGATGATAGGCCAGGGTATCGACTCACGGGTCCTCCGATACATCAATAGCTCAGAGTCCCTTAGTTATGAGCCTTGTCCTTGGGAGCCTTGTCCTTGGGTAGAAAACAAATTGTGGGAGCTTGAAACAATCAATGCATTTTTTAAGGTATAATTTTATTCATCTTTAGTTTATCAGTACGAAGTTCATGAAAAAAAGAAAAGCAAGCTAAGTAAAGCCAACGTCACCTAGTATATACTTTTTATGGACTTTCAAGGGTCAAGGGTAATTTGGCGAGTGCTTATTGTACAAGTGCAAGACACAAACAACTCTATATGTGCCCAACTATTTCTAGCAATAATGTTATAACCCAATTAACCTGAATGATTTGAACAATAGCATTTGTAAGTTATCCCAAGCATGGGTTAACAAAAACCTAAATTAGAAGAAGGCGGTTGTGGATTCCGAAGGTGTTAGGGTTGAGGTGAGTAGAGAGGTTGGCTATGGGGATTAGCGACTCGGGGGGGGGGGGGGGGGGGGTGGAGTGGGCAAGTATGTATGTGCGACCCTTTGGCACGCTTTCTCTTCCCGCTCCCACACCTGCCAGCGGGCTTTGTTGGGCCATTAAATATTTTTCCCTATATTCTCTACTGGGCTCTTTTTAGCCTTTCATATTTTCTTGGAACAAAGATAGTTCTCCCTAAACCGTGTGCATGTGTTCTTTGTATCCCTAACTAACTGGAAAGTATGCCCAGTTTTTGAACATCAGTAGTATGATGATGTGCTAATCAAATATATTCTTCATCACATTTCCATCAGTACGGTGAACCCAGTCATGAGCTGAGCAAGCAGATGACCCAGGCATAGCAGATCCAATGCAAATTCCTTACTTTCGTGTGACTCTCAAAGCAGCTTGCATTGCCCTACCAAAGTAAACAACACAAACTGAGTATGGGTGAGATTCATGGTTGTAGTGTAAGTAGAGGGGTGCAAGTTGAAATTCTGACTATCCTTTGGTGACTCGTGGTGCCTTCTATGCCTATATCTATCAAATTCAAATGCCTGGTATTCAAAATACAAAAATAATGCACGAGATTGTATTGGATAATTCTGAGATAGAAATAAAATATCTAGCACGATATTCATGTTTTGCTTGAGCAAACCTTCCTACTTATAAGAGACTTCGATTGATAATTCGAGATAGAAATATAGTGACGAGTAAGCTATTCAAACTTTGCTTAAGAAGCCTTGCTCAGTATAAGAGATTTCCATTGTAGGTAGTGATATTAACTCACTGGTCCTCCCATACATCAATAGCTCAGTGTCCCTTGGTTATGAGCTTCGTCCTTTGGTAGGTCAGGGCTATGGGAATCACCTCCCAATAAGAAACTTCATTAGGGTTTCTTCACGGGAGAGGAAACTCAGTTGATGTATTTATGCGCTCAAGTGGTGGTTGTCATAACGCAATTGACCGGTTTTCTGCCAGGCCAGCGAATTAGCTATTGATTGGGCGTATAATTGCAAGCCTGCAACCATGTGACAATTACTGGGCTGGCTGGCGACCCAAAGGTCTTTTTTCTACTTCTAAGGGCATTGGGATAAATTTTTAGCGTGTGACCCCCCCCCCACTCTGCACCCTATTGAATCTGCCCGTGACCTTGTAGAATATTTGCCTCTGTTGGACCCACCATATCATCATGTGCTTTCTTTCAATCATCACCACCTACTCCGCCACCTCATAGATGGCCGTGTTAGTCCAGGAGTGCAAATGTAATCCGGGTTATCCATTGAGAAATTCGTGCCTCGAATGCTTGTGCCTATCAAATTAAATTCCCTAGTATCAATGGACGCAACAAATAATGCACAACATGGGGTCGGGTAAGGTGTTGAGATAGAAATAAAATGTGAACTAAGCTATTCATCATTTGCTTAAAAGCTTTGATCTATACAAGAAACGTCGTTGACAGGTCAGGGTGTCGACTCACTGGTTCTACAATGCATCAATAGCTTAGAATCCTTGGTTATGAGCCTTGTCCTTGTCTAGATAGGACATTGTGAGAGTTTGAAACAAGCAATGCATTTATATATTTTTTCGTTTTTGAAATGGTAGATCCTTGTTGATCTTTAATTTATTAGTATGGGGTTTATAAAAAAAACATGAGGACCAAGCTAAGTAAAGCCACAAAAACAACAACACATTTTTCGCTGATCAAATCAAATACCTAAGAACCCGAGCCTGACTTATATTCTCAGCAGTGGTGGTATCATTTTTCTGTTCTGCATTAGGTAACCAACTGGAAAGTAGCATGGCAATCGGTGGTTCGCCCGATTGAAAGATCAATGATTATTAGAGATGAGAGGATTGATAGTATCAACCACGCTCATTCGCTCTGCAGGACGGACTTAACAGCGGCTGGAGCTACATCGTGCAGCGACACATGGAGCGAATGGCCTTGGTCTCGCCCACCCACTTTGCCGCATTCACACTTGCCCTTCCGGTAGGGCTGCTGCATCTTTTAGCATACATTCTGCATCATCTCTGTACGACGCAATTTCTGAATTATCATCAACTGTTGCGCCGTCTTCACCGCATACTGCGCTGCTATCAGCTCCTACAACAGCACATTGCACATGGCCGCGTTAGTCCGAGAGCACATGTTGTATTTGAGCCATCCATTGGTAATTCCTGGTGTCTTCTATGCCTATATATAACTATTAATTTCAAACCTCTAATATCCAGAGTACAACAAATAGTGCATGAAGTGGGATTGAACAATTCTAAAAAATAAATAAAATGGTTATTCATCTTTTGCCCAGGCAAGCCTTCCTTCTTAGTTCCTTCTTATAAGAGAATTCGATGGTATCAATTCACTGGTCCCCTGATAGATCAATAGTTTATGGTTCCTTCATTACGAGTTTTGTCCTTGGATATATAGGAGGCTGTAGAGCTTTGGACGAGCGATGTAATTACAACTTTTCTTTTCGAAAAGGCAGAAGATTCTTGGTCTTCTGACCCGTGTATCATCAAGACAATGCACCTAGCCAAATCTTAGATTTAATGTATTAGTACGAAGTTCATGGAAAATAAAGCCCAATGTTGTGTGGTTTCTATTAATATTCTAATTCCTTGGCTGTCCACTTTTTACCTTCCTTTTGAAGGATCATCTGTAGAGTAAAAAACTATAAATGGTGACCAATGGTGGCGCTAGTTGGCTGTGTGGGTGGATGATATATTGGACTTAACCCAAAACTAAAACACATGATATTGGACCAATGGTGGCGTTAGTTGGCTGTGCGGGTGTGTTCATGCCATTTTGGCACTCCTCGTGTAGCACAATTGGCATGTATTTTGGCAGGGTGTCAGAGAGAGGAAACATAGACAAGAGGACAAATAGACAATAAACATATAGTAATATAAAACTAAGCAAGAAAATAATGGAAGCCAATGAAGCAAAAATAGACAGGGGTGGAAGGATCTAAAAAGAGTGAACTTGGTTCCGCAGCCAGGCGATACTTTTGCGAAATATAATGCATGAACAAGGTTTTCAGTTTTCGCGGAAGTATCATACTGAAAACCTTACAAGGTGAACATATATCTGAGGGGAGGGAGGAGCCCTCTCAATGCAATTTCTTTCTGGGCAACATGATAGATGCAGCTCTGTGACATGACGCTGCACAATATCTACAATTCTGCATTCTAGACGAGAGCAGTGTTCCTATACCTTTCGATCAGGATTATCAAGTTTAGTTACCCTTCTTTGCAGATTATTTGGACATAAACTAACACCACACATGAGGGACAGAGAGAGAACACACTGTCCACTTGATGCAGAGCAATCCAAAGATACGCTACACCAGCACAACTGCAGAAGTTCTAAATCAGTAGAGCAGATATACATATATAGCCTATCACAAGGAGTCCCGGAACAAAGCAAGTTCGAGGCCAGAATAAAAGGAATGAGGATACTTCAGTGAGAGCTGTCAAAATCATCACGGTTCATGCTTGTGATTTGTGGATACCCATCCTCCCTCAAAAGCAGTCTCTGGACTTTACCATCTTCTGGAGGATGCTCAGCAGCGTCTCGCCTTCTTCGCAGGCTCCTTAGTGGCGGATGTCTTATCCTCTAGGTCTAGGGCCCTCTTCTCCATATACTCACAGTAACGGTGACATGTATATCTTGTCTAGGCTGACCCCGTTCCCCATCAAAATGCTCACCAGCTCGTCGATCCCTTGGTGCATTGTATCGTGACACTTTCAAGGAGTGGGCATCAGAAGGTCATTCCATCGATTAGTCGAACATCGGCACTTGCTCCTTCATCATAGAGACAAACAAGAAATATACAGAGAGAAATGGATGCCTTTTAGTCAGGGAATGTATTCTGTGATTCTGAATATCCGTTGGCAATTCCTGGTGTCTTCTATGCTTAGTATCCATCCAGAGACACAACAAATGATGCATGTAATGTAGTTGAATAATTTTGAGATAGAAAACAAAACTGTCTAGCAAGGTATTCATCTTCTGCTCAGGGAAGCACTGCTCCTTATAAGATATATTCGATGGTACTGGTAGAGAGTAGTATCAACTTGTTGGTCCTCTGATAGATCAATAGCTCAGAGTCCCTTGGCCATAAGATTTGTCCTTGGGTAGGCCGGATGCTTTGAGCTTTAAACAAGCGATGCATTTACAAGATCTTCTGACCCCTGCATCATCAACCCGATGCACCTAGCCTACCATGACTTCAATTTGTTAATACGGAGTACCAAGTTTATCAAAAACAAATCCTAACCACAGAGTTTATGTCCTAAGAGAGAAAAATGCAAGTCAAGTAAAGAAAACACACCTAGTATATACCCTTTTCTATACTTTGTACTCCCTCCGTTTCTAAATATAAGACCTTTTTAGAGATTTCAATACGGACTACATTCGGATGTATATAGCAGGCTGGATTCGGCCGGATCTGGGCCGCCGTGGACCGGTTTTGGCCATGTCAAGGCATGGAGGCGTTTGGCGTTGTGGTGGTTAGGCCCTAGCAATCTTTGTTCATCACGAAGTCCTTCTGCCTGATGTTGATCTATTCGATCTGACTACCGACGCGTTTCGGTCTTCCCCGTCAGAGATCTATATGGATTGGCGAATGCCACACCTGGATATCTAGATCAGAAAGGCTCCGGTCGCGCGCGCTTATATTATCAGTTCAAAAGGGCGCGATGCGAAGCTTCGCTTTCTTATTGGATTCATGGGACATGTCTAGGTCAAGATTTCCATGTCATTGATAGGAATGGAGAAAGTCATGGCGGCTATGATTGGAGGTCTTGAAGCATTGGCGGAAAGAAGTACTGGATGCGTAGAAAACTGTGTGTTAGGTGTTTTGTGAC